>NC_090733.1:66321006-66441006 GCF_036898095.1 Palaemon carinicauda
CTTTTTTTATTTTGAGGACAAATGTTGGGCTGAGCTAACTGAGAGAGTTTGTCTCCCTGTTGCGAGGGTACCCATCTGTGAGAATAATCTTTGGCAACTTTACTCCCTTAGGCCAACCCTCACTCTTCCAGATCTCGGACCTGGAATGTTCTGGAAGTAACTAAGTCTTATATAGGTGCCCCATGGCTGCAGACCAGCAATAGACGAACAGCCGCCCTGTGAAAGAGCCAAAAATTCCCTCTCTCTCTCTCTCTCTCCAAGTACCTATAGTGTGACCTCTACAAAGTGATTCTGTGCCCTAACGTAAATCGAGTGTTAAATCGTAGTGAAAGTAGTCAAAGGAGATCTTAGATTTATTGTGTTTGGGTGAGTGTTGGCATTGTGTAAAGTTTTGTAACTGGTCCTGTAGTAACGGGAAAGGTATTGGTATCATGATATGGTTATCTATTTTCACTATGGATTTAATTTCAAGTGAATGAAGTGATTGTGTAATTTTATATGTATTATTTCTTTTGTTTAGTCTAAGGTTTATTTAGATTTAGTATTTTAAGTCAAGTAATTATATAATTTTCAGATCGTAACATTTTTGTCTTAATCTAAGTTTTGTTCACACTTAATATTTCGAGTGATTTATTTGTTTTAATTAAATTCTTTTCAAAGTGTAGTAATTTATATAGATTATATTCATTTCTGTAAAAAGTGTATTATTTCAATCATCAGTGTTTATTACATACTCGCTCGTTTCCTGTAAAGAATCAAAGTATAAGGTGGTTTTAAATAAGTCTTAAGAATAATCGCAAAGTTTTGTTTTGAGGGTACATAAGAGACCTTTGGATATTCAGTGTTTTATGTATTGCTGTTTGAGAGTTATATAACTGTCTCAGAGTTTGGGTCTTAATATCTCCAAGTGTAAAAGAGTTAATGTAAAAGCAAACAGGTGAGTTTGGAACCCGAGAGGTTGTTTAGCTTGCCAGTTGTAATAATAATATATATATATATATATATATATATATATATATATATATATATATATATATATATATATATACATATATATTTATATATATATATATATATATATATATATATATATATATATATATATATATATATATATATATATATATATATATATATATATATACATATACATACATATATATATGTATATATATATATATATATATATATATATATATATATATATCATAAATTTTGCACATTTAAGTGTGTTTTTCATATTTCAAATAAGCCATATATATTAACAAATTAAAGTCTGGAATCTCTTAACAACCTCGGGATCAGAGCCCCAGGCAAAATCACTCAAAGACTATAGTATCTGTCCAGCCGGGCTTCGAACCCTGGTCCAGGATACTTGTGTATCCAGACTTTAATGTGTTAATATATATGTATTATTTGATATATATATATATATATATATATATATATATATATATATATATATATATTATATATACACACATATATATATATATATATATATATATATATATATATATATATATATATATTTATATTGTTACAACTTGATTTATTTGTATTTGTTTCACTTAGGATGCGCATATCAACCAATAGATGGCGACGTAGGTTGGATCAGGAAGTGTGATGTTTTTGTATTTATCTTCCTTGGTTTTCTAATAAGTGTAAAATTCTGTTGTTTTGATCCTTTTAAAAGTTTACTTGGTTACTGAGTTTCGTACGTACCAGTGTGTCTCCCGGAATTGTAGTGACAAGTGGTGGTTAGTACTAACTAATATTACGAAAGGGGCAAAGTTATATTATTAATATGGGTAAAGTATTGATTCTCTTGTATTTTTTCTTCTATGTACATGACTTAGCCTTCTGAAGTGTTTACTCTGTATTAAGTGAGTACGAGCCCTAAAGAGTGGAAGTAAAAGTAAAATTTCTCTTATTGACGAAAGTATGCCTGATGTAAGTAAGTTTACTAAGATTGTGCCTAAATTTGATGAGTCAGAACCTGATGAATTTTTTTTCACTTTTCAAGAAGTTAGCTCAAAGTTTAAGTTGGCCTAAAGAGGTCTGGCCTGTGATTATTCAACCTGCTTTCGTAGGAAAAGCTAGGTCTGCTTTTCTAGCTTTGAATGCTAGTGAGTGCAAGGATTATGATTTTATCAAAGATAATATACTTGAGATATATGAACTTACTCCTGAGTATTATCGTTTGCGATTTAGGTTTCGTAAATGTGTTAAACAATCATATGTAGAGGCATGGTATTGTTAAACTTCATGGTTAGTGGATTAAAGCAGCTGGAGTCACGTGCATAGAAGAGTACAGAGAGTTGATGTTACTTGAACAATTTTTAAGAGGAATTCCTGTTGATGTACAGAGATATTTGTTTGAAAGAGAAGTTACAACTTTGCAGAGAGCTACTACTCTGGCTGAGAATTTTGGTCTGTTACAGCCATTTAAAAGGGGAAACAATTCCAGGAGATCACCACATACATAACCTTCCAAATCATTGCAGAATTCACCATATAATAGTCCTGGCCGGAGTAAAAATAAAGACCAAGGGAAGGACTATGCCGGAAGTAATAATAGTACTGTTGTGAAATGTTATTTTTGTGGTGAGGTTGGACATATTCGCAGAAATTGTCATGGATGGCTTAAAAACAAAGAAAAGACAAAGAGTGTAGCTTGTTCTCTCCCGAGAATGTGTAGGTATGGTAAAGAAAAGTCTCCTGTGGTTAGAGAGGAATTTAAACCTTTCTGTTTTAAAGGAAAACTTTGTGTTCCAGATCAAAGTTCCAATGGAATCTCTGTCAGGATAGTACGAGATACAGGTTCGTCGCACAGCTTGGTGGTCAGAGATGCAGTTCCTGGGATAGAGAATTGTATGATTCAAGATAGTGTAATTCTGAAGAGCCTTGGTGGGCTGACTACAGTACCCAGAGCAAAGTTGCATGTGGACTGCAATTTTTTTACAGGGAATACTGTTGTAGAAGTTGTTGACTCATTACCTATACCTAACATTGATTATCTATTAGGAAATGATATCGCTAGTTCCAGAGTGATTCCAGATCCTGTTGTTGTGAATACTCCTCTGATTTAAAATCCAGTGAAGGACTTAGAAGAGAAAGTCATGTTTCAGTCATGTGTCATTGAACTCAGCCTGAAGACTTTGGATACTGCAAAGAATTTGATTAGTACGGATGCTGTTCATGCTGATGTCGCAGCAGGTGATGTAGTAGAGGAGCTAGAGCCAAGAAACTCTCCTCTGATAGAAGACAAGGTAGGTAAAGTCAACAATGAAAATGGCTGTAAGCTAGACAACACTATTGTGGAGGTTTGTGAATCTTTTTTACTAGAATGTAACATTTTAGATTCAGAGTTTCATAAAATGTTTGAAATGAAGCAATTTGATATTAGAGATGCTCAAGCTAATGATGATTCTTTACAACAAATGTTTAATGAAGCTGTTTCAGAGAGTGAAATCGCTACGGAAGGGACTTGCTATTATTTAAAGACAGGAATACTGATGAGAAAGTACAGAGCACTTTCTATGCCTGCTAATGCTTCATGGGATGTGAAGTACCAATTAGTTGTATCTTTAGGACTGAGAGAAGAAATAATCCGGATTGCCCATGTGAATACATCTGCCCATCTTGGAGTGAAGAAGACTACACTCAATAATCTGCAATATTTTTATTGACCTAGAATAAGAGAAGATGTAAAGAAATTTTGTAAAGTATGTGATACTTGTCAAAAGGTAGGTAAACCTAATCAGCCTATAAAGCCAGTACCTTTATCTCCACATATTGTATGTAGTGTTCCATTCGAGAAAGTAATTTTGGATTGTGTTGGTTCATTGCCTAAGTCTAAGAAACAAAACCAGTATTTGATGTCGGTTATGTGCAGTAGCATAAGGTATCCAGATGCTGTACCTCTGCATAATATTTCTGCTAAAACATTAATTCCTCATCTAGTTAAGATTTTCACCCTATATGGAATACCTAGGATTGAACAGACCGATCGTGGAACTAATTTTACGACTACATTATTTCAGGAAGTAATGAAAGTAATGGGTATTAAACATTCTATGTCCACAGTATATCATCCTCAAAGTCAAGGTTGTCTTGAAAGATTTCACCAGACGCTAAAAGAAGGACTGACTAAGTTTTGTGAAGAAACTGGCAAAGACTGGGAGGAAGGATTGCCGTTTATTTTATATGCTGTGAGGAATGCTTATCAGGAAAATCTTGGATCTTCTCCCACCGAATTACTTTATGGAAGACAAATTAGAGGACCACTTAAAGAATTATACGACACTTGGTTAGACTATAATGAAGGTGTCAGTTTGGGAGAATATGCAACTAAGTTAAGAGAAAACTTGAGTATTCACGTAAGTTTGCCCATCAACATCTGTTTAAAGCTCAGCATTCTATGAAGAAAAACTTTGATAGTAAAGCAGAGAAGAGAGAATTTAAAGTAGGAGATAGTTTTGATGTTAACTCCTATGAAGAAAACCTTTGAAAGCAGATATGAAGGACCATTTACTGTGATGAGTAAGAGTCAGAATGTATATGAAATATCTACTCCAGGTAAAAAGAGAGATCGGAAAATAGTACATATAAACCGATTAAAACTTTATTCTACTAAGGAGAAAACTGGAGAAAGTATTGCCGTTGCTAGCTTGGTTCTTGTTGAAACGTCTTCTGATCAAGTATCTGATAACCATCTTATAAAAACAGATGTTCGATTATCCAGTTCTGACACTATTAACCACCTGAAATTTAAATTACATCATTTAACCTCTCTTCAATTGCAGGATATAGAAAGGTTGTTGGAATCTTTCCCAGCGATTTGTGGAGACATAGCAACACAAACGAGTCTTGTGGAAGTTGAGATACAGCTTAAGATCGACTCAGTTCCAGTCAAGAGCGCTCCATACCGAGTATCTCCATACAAGAAGACCATCATGAAAAAAGAGGTAGATTTATTGCTAGAACATGGTTTCCACACTGACTTGATGTACAAATAAACAAACAAATAATGCTGCTTCCTTCAATTGTGTTTTAAGACCACTCAGAGTCTAAAGCAGGGGTAACATATTCTTTTGTTTTTCAAAACAGTAACAGTTAGCTGTCTTCAAAAAATGTGGATAGGTTCATGTTTTAGGATTGAAAAACAAGGAAGAGGCTGAACTATTATATTGGAAATGCATGGTATCTAGACCGTGGCTGCAAACGACCAAGATCAATGACAGTTAACACTATTAAGCTACCATTCAGATAATTAATTACAACTCAGAATATGAAAAAAAACTCTAAGAAAATATCTTTACCAATTCTCTTGCAGTAAGAAATTCTGTTTCAATGTTTGTTACTGAAAATGAAAATAAATATTTCCTTCACGAACACGAAGCGTAAGAGCATGTATCCTCCAAGTAGCTAATAAATAAGATCCATTGTCTGACAAAAAATCTTTAAGGAAAATCGTGAATCTAGACATCTAAAAATTCAAAAAGATAGCAACCAAAGTTGCAGAGAAATATGGTAGAAGGCTAATGAAATGTATGTATAGAAGAAACCCAGTAGATATACAGATCTTTGTAGTCAAGCTTTGGTCTTGCAAGACAGAAATAAAAGAAAAGGAATAATATAAAATCAGAATGTACGTAATCACTGACTTGATGTACAAATAAACAAACAAATAATGCTGCTTCCTTCACTTGTGTTTTAAGACCACTTAGAGTCTACAGCAGGGGTAACATATTCGTCAGGGATAATCATCAATATTTTGTTGTGACAGGCATAGTCTCGCCTTGTAAGCATCTAAACCACTGAGTATTGCACTTCCTGATAGATTCACCACTAATCCTCCCATTGTAAAATAAGTAATAACGTAGCTACCCATGTGTTTACGACTTGCATAAGGCTGACCCTGTTGGTCAGCATTGTGGCCTGATTTGCTGGAACACAGACCAAGTCCGTGCTAAGCCCCACAAGAACTGCGTAGCTGAAGCCGTATGTCTTGGGACTCTAAGACTTAACTTGACCATTTCCGGATTATTATTAGCACTCCCTATATCTCCCAACACATAAAAAGACAGTCTATGTTAACCATATAGGTCTAGGTTGGAATCTGGGAACCACAAATGGGAAGGAAAAGTCATGCCATTCCCATTCCCAGTTCTGAATCAGCAGCATGAACACCACAGAATTCATCCTGGAGGAGAACAACTAATGAAAGGTATATTATCATCATCATAATAGTTTGTATATATGTGTTGGTCGTAATGTTTCAATTAATAAAATTCATGCACATGTATTAAGTGGCTAAATACTGGGGAGTATGTATGTGTTAAGATGGTAACTGTTGGGCAACGCGGAATTACTGAACATGTTGTTGCTCTGGGTAGAAGCGGTGATCGCAGCAACTGTAGGATTGCTCCAAGATAAGAAACAGTCACAAGAATCTCCCATCCATGAGATTTTCTTAGTTGTACTTGTCACCGCCTCAGTCGTCATTGTCATGATTATTGTAATGTGGGTGCCATTCTTGATTGACTTATATCGTTCATGTCCTTAGATGTTGTGTTATTTTGTGGTGGAAATTATAATTGGCTTTTCCAGAATTTTTATGAAATTCTATTTAGTAAACATTACATTAGTGTTAGTATTTTAATTGTATTCATGGGCACAATGAAAATACGGGTAAGCACAATTATAATAGTCTAATGCCGAAAATCCTTCAAGCAACTACTTTGGTGTGGGGGAGCAGTGCAGGAGAGAGTTATGACTGACAAGTGTCGGTGGCAGTGTATAGAGGGATGCGTCTTCAATTCATTACTATAGCTAAAAATGGGCGGTCACATTGTAAGTTGAGTGGGTATACATTGTTTTGTGCTGTTCACTGTGCATTATTGCTATTCATTGCACTATTGATATATGTATTATTGTTAATGTATTATGTATTGTTAATAAATGGGATGTTATTAAATGTATTGTTGTTAAATGTAAATTTTGGGTTAGGTTGTGGTGGAAAATCATGTTTGGGATTCCTATTTATGTTGTCACACATTATAGGCTGAATTAGACCAATAAAAGATACAGCAAAGCAGCCAGAGTTGTTATATATCCTGCACTATGAAAGGTATCCTTTCCTACATCGAAATCTTAGAACTACTTGCAGTATATCTCTCCGCCATAAAGAATACAATTATACAGTCGAAAAATAGTTTCTTAACAATCAGTCTTTCCCAAATGATAAACTATTTTCCACATATTTTCAAATAGGTTCATCAGAAAATTTAAGTTTAAAACTATCTTTCTCTCTAGCAATGAACATTTATTTTCAGCATGTTAACTTTGATTAGTATTCTCTCTCTCTCTCTCTCTCGCTCTCTCTCTCTCTCTCTCTCTCTCTCTCTCTCTCTCTCTCTCTCTCTCTCTCTCTCTCTCTCTCTCTCTCATTGAGATACTACCACTAGTATTATTGTGTCCTTTGACTGGCCATATAGTATTACATTGGATCCTTCTCTGATCACGGGTCATTTATCCTTTGCCTGCACATATACTGAATAGCCTGGCTTATTCTTTACACATTCTCCTCTGTTCTCATAAACCTGACAACACCAAGCTTACCGAAAATCCTTCTTTACTCTAAAGATAAACTACTGCGCTATAATTGTTCAGTGACAATTTTCCACTTGGTAAGGGTAGAAGAGACTCTTCATCTATGGTGAGCAACTTCTAGGAGAAGGCCACTTCAATATCGAATCATTGTTCTCTAATCCTAGGTATAGTGCCATAGTCTCTGTACCACAGTCTTCCACTGCATTGGGTTAGAGTTCTCTTGCTTGAGGGTAGCCTACACTAAGGCACTGTATTCTATTTGTTTCCTTATTTCCTTTCTTCATTGGGCTACTTTTCCCTATTGGAGCCCATGGGTTTATAGCACCCTGCTTTTCCAACTAGGGTTATAGCTTAGGCAATAATAATAATAATAATAATAATAATAATAATAATAATAATAATAATAATAATAATAACAACATAGTACATAAATACAGTACTGTATATACTCCCTTAAATACGACCCCCTATGTACAATGTTGCAGCATCTTCCCGAGCAATGCGGAGCTGTGCTAGATGCGCTCGCACGAATGTAAAATTTCCTGTTTGACAGAAATTTAACTAATGATGAAAGCGGCTTACGTCTGACAGATGAGCGTTTTACGTTTGATGGGCTGCTCTTGTCAGACGTCTGTGATGGCCAAGAAGGTCACAAAATATCCCGATTTTTGACATGGGGAAGAGCGAGTAATGATGACCATGATTTGTATTTAAAAAATTTCCGTGCAGAGTATTTCGCACCACCCACCAGCTTGACAGGCATGGCTACTCCAGTCATGCTTACCAACACCCGTAATGATACATATTTCACCAATGCATTTCATGATATGCCCTTGCAGTTGACATATTCGGTTGGAAACTATCAATAAATCTTAGTTAGGGAGTAGTCGGGAACATATACGGGAATGTGTGACCTAGTTTTAAAGCTGGGGTCATACGTTCACATATCTGGCTCCTGTTTGATCCCGTAAGAAAATTTAATTGTCATGAACGAGGTGAGTGACCTTATATGAAATGGAGTGGGGTGGGGGGGAGCAGATGATATTTTTGGTGGCAGAGTCAGTAATTTCTATACCAATAAATATATTCAAATGACAAATTTTAAGGGATTATTAAGAATATATAAACTTTGTTTCTGCCAATTTTCATGTTCATACCTGCTACAGGCTTGCCCTGGCTGTCACTTTTGTTCGTAAGTGATGACTTTTAGCTAAAACCTCCGTGAGGAGGAGCAAACTTCTCTTAGAGTTTTACAGATATTCAAATGATTTTCACAGGGTTTGGTGGGTGTTATGTGAACTACATTCTTATCAACTTTCGTATTGTTACTTGCCATGGAAAAGTCACAATAGCCCTTTTTTGATATCCGTTGGAGGCCGATTTTCGGTGGCGCCGTAAATTACTCGTAGAATATTTCACATATCTAAATGAAATTTTCAGGGATTTATGGAATGGGTATCTACTTTCACTATACCAATTTTCATGTTGAGATCTACCATAAAAAAAAAACCCACAGCAAACGTTTATTTTGGTATGGTTTGAATGGTTATTTTTGGCGGTGGAGTAAATTTTTACTACAATAATTCAGCTGATATTTTTGCCGCCGGGATCAATAACTCCTATACCAATGAATATATTCAAATGAGAAATATTAAGGGATTATTTAGATATATATAAGCTTTGGTTCTGCCAATTTTCATGTTCATACCTGATATAAGCATGCCTTGGCTGTCCCTTTTGAATGTAGGTGACGATTTTTAGTTGAAATATCAGTGAGGAGCTGCAAACTACTCCCAGAGTTTTACAAATATCCACATAATTTTCACAGGGTTTGGTGGGTGTTATGCGAACTACGTTCATATCAATTTTTGTATTGATACTTGGAATAGGAAAGTCCCAGTAGCCATTTTTCAATATCAGCGGGATACCAATTTTCGGCAGTGTTTTAAATTACTCGTAGAAAACTTCACATATCTATGTTTAATTTTCAGGGATTAATGGGATCGATATTTACTTTGTCCAAACCATTTTTCATGTTGATATCTACCATACAGAAGCCACAGCAAACGTTCATTTCGGTATGGGTTGAATGGTTTTTTTTGGCGATGGAGTCACTTGTTCCTAGAATAATTCTCATATCCAAATGAAAATTTCAGGGATTGATGGGAAATATAGTTTCTCTGTTCCTGCCAAATTCCATGGTAATATCTACAATCGAAAAGACACAGCTATCATGTAGCCTTCTTAAATGGGATGTTAAATGTAGCAACATTACAGTGAACTGTGTGATAGTGAGCGACATCAACGAGGGACAATGCCGATCTCATAAACAGTATCTGTATCAAGTTCAGCAGCTAGTGGTAGTTGGAAACCAAACATGTGAAACTTTTTTTGTATGCTAAGTGATACTTTTGGTAACTCTGAGCCTGCTCTGGCTTGTGGCGCCACATTTACTGGGTTGCGCCTGTACTGGCCGGTATGTGATGAGACACAAATCATGTTTGGTGATTGAGCTTGTACATGAGCGATGTACAAATTTGGTGGATCTGACTACCTGCTGATGGTAGCATGTAGGTCAGACGTAAACATGGTGCATTAATGGTGGGTAAGACTTCAATTAGTATGCTCGACTGTGTACATCCGACATTACCGATTGACATCCTAGCTGGAAATTGTGGAAAATTTGGACCAGGATGTATTTTGTATATTGTATATTTGTCATAATATCATGGAATAAGTTCATTTTCTCCATAACAACTTGTTTTTTGTCTCGTTATCTGTGCTGGTATCCGGTGAATTTGTCTACAATAATTCGTCTACAATTACTTGGTGCATAAGCAATTCATTTACATATACAAATTGTCTACAACATATTTTACAGTTATTTGAAGAATATAATTCCTCATTTCATATAATGGCACAATAAAATTGTTGTCGGAAAACTGAAAGGTAAGTGGAAAACCATTTAAACATAAAATTCTAAACAATTAAAAAGAAAGGTTATGTGCAATTCACAAATACAATCACACTGCATACTAGTAGTGCTGAACTTTTTCAACAGTCTTTTTATAAGGTTAGCGTTATCACAGTAGCATTTATATATATATATATATATATATATATATATATATATATATATATATATATATATATATATATATATATATATATTTGTGATATTTATTACACTTCCAGTAAGTCTCCATTCCATTCTCTCTATTTTTTTAAGAATAGATACGAACTATGAACTACTTCATCCTTTCTTTCTCTGATTATGTACATTGAAGAGTAATTGTTTGGGTTTCAGAGTACAATAATAGTCAATAGTTTCCAATTGAAATGCTTGTAAGTATGACAGTGAGAATACTGAGAACCTAAAAATCAAATTGTCATGTAATATAATTTTGGTCATTGAAAGTCTATGAGGGCCTGTTTCATACTAACAGCTCTCTGTATCTTTCTATTTTTGGATGTATAGTATTCCATAATTTTTGAATATTATAAAAAAGCTGGAGATATAATTTTGCGGTAGATAGATTGCTGTAGAAAAATTGTATATTTACTGTAAATTAATTGATAATCCAGATAAATTGCTGTAGACAAATTATCGTAGATGAATTGTTGTATTCGAATTGTTGTGGACGAATTCATGTATGTATTATCATATTAAGGTGTTAAATTAAATACACAATGAAATTAATAATAACACCACACGAAATCAAATATTTCAATTATGTTACAAAAACGAGTCTAAGTCATATCAGACAGTGTAAGTAGCAGCTTTAAGTCAATACATCCACGCAAACAATAATTGTCAATAAGAGAATGAACAAAGAATGAGATACTGACATTTAACCTACAAGATAATAAAATCACTTATAAATAAGTAAAAGAAGTAGATATACAAGGAAGTTAATAAAAACATGAAATGAATCTTGCGAACATATAAAAAATGTCAAAATTATAATAAAAATTGTAAGGTGTTCGTTCATTGTAGTTATTACATTAACGAACAATATAATTAAAACACATTAAAGAAAATTATCGATATGACGATGAGAACTGAAGAAGGTAATGGCATTTTAAATGCAATGATTCAACATACAAATAAGCAAAAGAAGTAAATACATAATGAAATAATAAAAAAAAAAAACATGAAAATGAATCTCTAAAATATATTTCCAAAATTAGTAAATACTGTACCTATTGTAAAGCGTTCTTTCAAATTAAGACATAAATAAAACAGAACATAGATATATTAAGATTTTTTTTATGATAATGAAAAATTAGAGGTAATGGTATTTAAAATGCTATGACAATAAAATACCACATAGATATGAATGTAATGATAAAACACAGGAAAAAAAATTTCTGCAATATATTGCCGAACATAGCCAACACACCCCTGCCCAATTTATACCCGAGCCTCCAACCAAAAGACCTGTCAAACTGTTTTGGGTACGATGGGATGGCAACAACGTTTGACTGGACAGTAATGTACCTATCAACGCGTTATATGTGCTCCGCTACGTATTTATTTATTTATTTATTTTATTTATTTATTTTTTTTGAAGCTGGGACCTATGACCCCGTCAAACTGGGTGCTAACGGGATCAATATTACGTTTATCATAAACAAATACGTAAGTACCATAGACTGCCGTCGCAATGGTACGCACGTCTACCGGGAAGTGCAAATATTCGGCGATCCACGGCTGCCTACGGCATATATTTCATCTGGAAGGGAGGGGGGTGGGGGGGGGGGAACAATTCCAGTTTACAGGAGCGAGATACGTGAATTTGTGATCATAGGTTAATGCTACTGCATGTATCTTCATCATTTCAAATAGAAAAGTATTTGACTGGACCCAATAATATCAGATGGGTCTGGCTTCCTACATTCTTTCCCCACACATTTCCGTTCCCGACTGCGTCCGTTCCGTGACCCGGGCAACTGACTCCGTTTTCTCCCGCCTAATTTCTTAAACATGTAAAAATCGTATGGTCAGAGAAATGTTATCATCGAAATGAGCTTTCAAAATAATTCTAATGTTAGAATAAATGCACCAGGGGCTAATGTCAATATATAACCAAAAGGTTAGAGCAATAATTTATGAAAATTCAGAGAGCATCGTCATTGCTTATCTCTCAAAGATTACGAAATTATGGCAAATGAGTGAATTTTAAGAGATATTCACAAGTCATCATCATCAATATTTCCTCCTACGTCTATAGACGTAAAGGGCCTCGATTAAATTTCGCCAGTCGTCTCCATTCATCATCGCCTATTTCATGCTTCATACTCCTCAGCCATGTAGGCCTGGGTTTTCCAACTCTTCTAGTGCCTTGTGGGGCCCAGCTGAACGTTTGGTGAACTAATCTCCCTTGAGGTATTTCATTAACATTAGGCTATCATAACTGAAGGTCAGCAAGAAGGAATAAAATACACGAGAGACCAAACATGCAATCAATGCCTGAACCATTGGTTATGAACTGTCGATGATAATGTCAGTACATATCACAATCAAGTTAACAATTATATTCAAAGGATTCCAGAATCATTTCGATGTATTTCACCCAACAGAAATTGTTAATACGAATTTTACTGCTTTGGTTGACTTTTAAACGAAGTATTTCCAACACCTTAAGTCGGCATAGTTGGTCCACAATTATCCCCAGTGATTATAGTTTCATTGATAATAATATTCAAATTAGGAAGAACTATAACTTGAAGAGACCTTAAACAATTCTTCCAAACAAACACACAAGATGATGGCAAAAATCACACAAATGATCAATGGCCAATTGGGCTCTGCAGATACTTTGCAGTAATGCGTCTTGATAATCTACCTTATATTAATTTAAACGATAAGGGGATCAGTCAGAAAAGGGTGCATACATTTCGACCTTCAATCTAGCAAAAAAAAAAAAAAAAAAAAAAAAAATCTGGAAACTTACACGTGATTCAACACTATCGCACTGAGAGAGAGAGAGAGAGAGAGAGAGAGAGAGAGAGAGAGAGAGAGAGAGAGAGAGAGAGAGAGAGCATTAAGATGTAGCCTACATATAGATTCAAGAGTAATCTGTAAAGCTATCAATGTCTATTCATAGCGTTTTCACCGTTCCTCTTGCGGTTATGCTTTACCCCAAGTGCCATAAGTGGCACTTACTATCTGCACCACCGTATAAGCATCCTCCCTTTTACCTGACATAAACATTCATAGATAGAAAGAAGCACATCAAAGAAACAATGAAGTCCTGTCCGTGTGGAGAGTTTGGCCGTGGCAACATTGAGATGGCCGTTTGTCCGGAAGTTTTGCCTTGCTTACTCACCTCCCCAGGGAAGTTAGACGATGAGGTGAGCAACCAGCCAAGATATAGTCACTGTCATCAGACTCTCCATAGCAATCCGAAGAGAGAATTACAGGCGAAAACTGTTGATCAACAAACACAATTTAATAATCCGATAATAATCTATGGGCTTCTCGGGGAGATTTTCGACGTCAATACGCATTCGAGTTTTGCCAAGAACGATCACACACCAAGAGTTTTAACTCCGACACTAAACTTAGGCAGCAACGTGGTGTAGAAGTCGAGGGGACGCAACACCAATACTGCTTCCGACACCACCCGCGGCCACACACTACTCCACTGAGTGAGTAGGAACGAACGCTGAAGCGGCTAAATTCGCCAACAACAATCCTCCTCCACCTAAGTAAACGAAGGAGAGAGCGAGAAGTAGGCGAGTCAGGGTGGGGTGGGGGATCACTGGTGCTACCTCTCCTTGATGTGGCACCACGCTGAAATCCCCCTCCCCTTTCTTCTAAGAAGGGAGAGAGAGAGAGAGAGAGAGAGAGAGAGAGAGAGAGAGAGAGAGAGAGAGGTGAACAAGAACAAGCTACGGAAGCTGAGGGGAGACGGAGCAGAGTTCGTTAAGTAACCAACCCTCACTGACAAGGCTCAATCCCTTCCTCTCCGCAGACTTTGCTGGTTTAACAAAATTTACTCATAATTGATATATTCATGTCTGACACTTACAGATGCTTAAACTCATTACTCTCGGCTAGGCTTACTTAACTAGTGAGGCTTCTGAGTCAGCTCCCTACCAAGAACGGAAATGATTTAGGCCTGTTAAATCTTGAAAAGCCCAATGCACCCCTGGTGATGTATGCAGTAAATTATTTATCTGCTTGTTCGTCGACTGACGCTTGTCACAACTGGGTGTGTGACAGAGAAAGAAGGGACCAAACCTTGATTGACCGGGCACCGTCAAAAGGCCAAAATACTGTGGTAGAAAACGGAGGAAATCCTTTGCTTTGAAAACAAAATAATTTTGACGTTCTTATTGCTCTTTCCTTCTCAATATAACATTGATTTAATATACAGTATACAGTATGTTTAGAGGTAAATATTTATATATACACACACCTCACTCCCCCCCCCACACACACACACACATATATATATATATATATATATATATATATATATATATATATATATATATATATATATATATATATATATATATATATGGTTAATCCTTCTACTTTCCCCGTTAGAAGAGGCTGATATCGGAAAAGTTTGGAATTCGGGTTTCTCACAAAGTCAGTTAAAGTTGATATTGCTATTTCTGAACCCCCTTTTCTTTAGCCCACCAGATGCTGGTACCAAATTACAGGTGGATGGACTCTTGGGTAATAGTGAAGGATCGAACATGGCCTCAGAAATCCGTAGCTTTATTATTAAAGGATAGTACTTGACGAAGAAAAGATAAAAGAACAACCCTGGATGAATGATGAAATGCGAAGAGGAATAAGGGAAAGGAATGGAATAAAAAGAAAGAACAGAAATGAATGAGAGAGAAGTTCAAGAATAGATAAAGAAGGAAATTATTATATATAAAAAAAGGTGATACTGGAAATGAAAAAAAAGAGACAACATTAAAAAAAAAAAAACTTAGAGAAAACATGGACAAAATAAGGAACCTGCAGAAAATCCATGACGTTGTAATACATCTTCACGGTGAGCGAGCAAATAAGCTAAATAATGAAGGAGCATAAGAAGAATGAATAAAATGCAGGCAAACCATATATTACAAATAGGACAATAAAATAGGTTTAGTAGGGAATGAAGAAAACCGAATAAAATATGAAAATTAAATAACGCACCTGCATGATAAAAATAGATGGGCATATCCCAGACATACTAAGAGAACTACCGCTAGAGAGTTACTGAGTCCTTTGACTGACCAGACAGTGCTAACTTGGATCTCTCTAAAAACGGTTCATTTTTCCTTTACCTACACATATACCGAATAGTCTATCCTATACTTTTCACATTCTCCTGTCCTCATACACCTAACAAAACTGAGATTACCAAACAATTATTCGCTCAAGGGGTTAACTACTGCACTATAATTGTTCAATGGCTACTTTCCTCTTGGTCAGGGTAGATGGGGCTCTAGCTTTGGTAAGCAACTCTTGTAGAAGAAGGACACTCAAAATCAAACCATTGTCCTCTAGTCTTGGGTAATGCCATAGCCTCTGTACCATGGTCTCCACTGTCTTTGATAGGATTCAATAGAGATAGGATGAATATTCTTTGCATACGATAGCAGAAGATATAGAGAAAGCAAAATGCAACATTTAGCATATAGTAGAACTGGGGGAAAATTAGGATTAGAGATAAATAAAGAGAAAAGCAATATTATGATATTCAACATGAAAGACAAGCCAGATCACATAGACAGAATCAAAGTAGTAAAAACTTTAACATTTTTAGGAATCAAACTAGACAGTAAGAGGAGCATTCAAAACACAGAAAATGTAAATGATAAAAAAATCCACAAAACTAGAAAAATCCACAAAACTAGAAAAATCCACAGGATAGAGAATATGGTATACAGGCAAATGTTAGGTGCCACTTAAAGTACAGTTAATACTACATTAAGGATAGAGATAGTGGCATTTTCTATGAAAACATGGGTGAAAGATGGGAAACTGAAGTAAATTAACAATACCGTTAATGAGAATAAAAGAGAACATACTCAAAACCATAGGCCTTGACATACAAGATGGTGGAAACAACCGATAAAGTACTTACAGGAATTAAACCTGGATATCAGGCAAATTAGAAAAATTACTAAGGCAGAAATAAAATCAGAAATAAGAAAGTGGGATACTGATAAATGGAAAAGAAGCCATAGAAAATAAAGTGATCCTAGAAATATACAGGAATTGGAAGAAAAAAAAAAGCAAAGAATAACAAATATATAATACTTTTGGATCAGTGTTATAATTTCAGAGCAAGTTTAGTTTAGATGAGTGAGGAATGTTAAACCATGATGTTAATCATTCTGTTTTACTCTGTTTTTTTTCTTTCTTTTTTTTTACCACTTAATATATTATTCTTAGATGGAACAAACTAGACTTCATAAATAGACACAAAGGAACAAGTGTAAACTATATATTTTTTTGAAAATATGAAAGAAGATTTGACCTGTTTTTTATTTTTCCAGGAATATAGAAAATAAGAATAAACCAATTGAGCTGCAACTACATTAAGAAGGTAGGGTAATTTTTATTTAGTGAAAGGAACATAGAAAGAAAGAAAGAAATTTATACCAGATGAGGAGAAAAAGCCAAAACAGTATAAAAGAAAAAAAAACTTAAAAGTAAATTGTATTGCAAGATCACTAGAAGCACCGTCGGAATGGCTGTTGTCTTGACCCTGAACTGGACCTGACCTTAGTACTGACGCATTAGACCAAGACACCCACTAACACATCCTATGACCAAATGGGATGGTAGGGTTGTGTTCCAGTATTTCCATCAAACTGGTATAGGGACCATTACTCAGTTTCATGGAATACGCTCACAATTTAATGTTATTTCACTGCTCCTCTGTTCTGGCTACATGGATGAGCTACGCACGCCAGCCGGGTGTGTTAGTATTTTGGTGCTATTTATTATTAACTAATTAATCATTTAGTAGGTTGGCAGAGGCACAAACCACCCATTTACATACTACCACAAGAGAGTTATTGGGTTCTTGGACTGGCCAGATATTAATATATTAGATACCTCTCTGGTTACAGCTCATTTTTCTTTTGCATACATATAGAACGAATAGTCTGATCTATTCTTTACACATATTCCTCTTTCCTCATATACCCCACAACGCTTAGATAACCGAAATATTCTTCTTCAGTCAAAGGGTTAACTAATGTACTGTAATTGTTCCCTGGATACTTTCTTCATGGTAATGGTAGAAGAGACTCTTTAGCTATCATAAACAGCTCTTCTAGGGGGACACTCCAAAATCAATCCATTATTCTCTAATCTTAGGTAGTGCCATAGCCTCTGTACCATTGTCTTCCACTATCTTGTGTTAGACATTTCTTGCTTGAGGGTACACTCAGGCACACTATTCTATTTGTTTCCTTATTTCTTTTCCTCACTAGGCTATTCTCTCTGTTGGAGCACTTGAGCTTATTGCATCCTGCTTTTCCAACTAGGGTTGTAGCTTAGCAAGTAATACTACTACTACTACTACTACTACTACTACTACTACTAATACAACAACTACTACTACTACTACTACTACTACTACTACTACTAATAATAATAATAATAATAATAATAATTATAATAATAACAATAACTGGTTTTTGTTCGATTGTGGCTCACTTCTCTCTCAATTCAACATTATTTTACTACTCTTTGTTCTTGCAAGTGCTACATGAATGTGCTGCTCACGCCTGCCGTGAGGGCCTATGTAAACTGATTCGGCAACATTCATGTCATCTTTAAGGGGAGAGGGGTGGGTGACGGCAATCTTCTATTGATGATGTTGTACAGGTGTGGTGACTGATTTTCCAGTGGGAGAGACATTTTGGAGAGCTCAAGGAAGATTCGATATATCATTTGCATCCATCTCCCTTCTCAGCCTCCCTTCCTCCTAGTGACTTGGCCTACTGTTTGAGGTACTTGCTGCAGCTGAAGTGAGGTGAGGTAAGGGTAGATGTGCACCATAGTGTCTGAGAGGTATACAGTGATGAGAAAAGAATTCATCCATTCCCCTACTATCTCTGGATAAAGGGCTACATCTTTAAGGCCACCTTTGCCAATTTGAATGACAATTTGGTCACCAAAGTGGCCGGAGCTCACGCCAATCCAGCAACCCTCCTAGTGACGGCATACAAAGGCACTGCACATGAGTTCTGCTTTAGCTTCAGGTGGAAACAGAACGTGATGGGTGATTAGGCGGACATAGTGGTGGTGGCTAGCAATGAAGAAGTAGGGGAGCATATCCTGGAAAGTGAGCTGCTGCATAAGGAAATCTCCCTCCCTCTCACTATGAATCTGTTGATGAGCGAGCAGGGTAGGCTTCACCAGGTTATCGACATAGTGCCTGCCAGTTGGGTATAGCCAACACAATTCAAGGTAGTCACTTATTCCTGGAGTATTTGGGGAGTAGTGCAGAGAATCTTGCCGTAGAGAGTAGTTGAAATCATCCGGAATGCTTACATGGCTCGAGCCCAAGACTTGCCGCTTGTGATTCTTGTTAGCCCTCCAAATGCTGGCCTAATAAGAGCCTCAATACCTGGAACTGTGCAGCCATTCTCTCTCCTCTGTAAATTAATTCGGCAACATTCACATCAATTTCAAAGGGGGCAAATTTACCATTGGCAATGTTGTACAGGTGACCAGCATGTGCCACCTGACCTTGACATCCCGAAGTATGGGTGGAAAATCAAAGATAGCCCCCCAAGATCACTGATCCTGAATTTGCTCCCGAATCACAAAATGTACTACAAAAATTAATTCCTCAGATCAAAATTTTTAAACTCAATAATCTGAAAATAGCATTGAATTGGACTTTTGACTAAGAATTTGACCTTAAATCACACAACTGAACTCAGAAATAGATTGCTCACTTCAAATCTAAATGGAAAAGAGGTATCACAGTATTGTAAGTTAATTGGTTGGAAAGTTATTTTCCACCCCGGCTAGTGACAGCCATATTGGATTTATGTAAATTAGCGGAGTTCCCCAAGGTTGACGTCTGGTAACCGAGCCAGAATATCTCTACAGATCCATGTGAGTAAGAAATCATGAAAAAACAATAGTCTTCCAACAACAACAATGTTTAGTACTAGACATATACAGGTGGCTAATGGACAATAGTATTTTGTTATTTTTATTATCTTATTAATCATTTAATTCAACTGGTCATCGCTGGGCCATGATTTGCTTCACTCTTTATTTAACATTATACCACTGTTCTGTTCTGGGAAGTGTTACAAGGATGTGCTGCACACACTAGCCACGTGGGTTGGTATTTTGTTGCTATCTATATTATCTAAATCCATCAGTTCAATATGATATATATTAACAAAAACAAATATACCTTTACATTATTCGATGATTTGAACAGTACCAAAAGAACGTGGGACTGCCATTGTGCGTTGATCTTCCGTTGTAATTATATCCCATTTCACTTACACTAAACTTTGCACAAATGCCGAAAAAAATCACCCATCCTATCTTGTATAAGTGAATAAACCCCCTTTGATAAGTAAAGTTTATAGGTGCATTAATTTGTGGGATGTTCAAGTCATGCAACAAATCACTAGTACAAAATGGTTGAACTAAGTCACTCCTGGAGGCATATGTTGCCATCTTCATGTCTGGGCTGCTAAGAACAAGCACTGTTGAGCCATGCTTAATATTCCTAATACCCTGTTTGAATTTTAGAATCATTGAATTCTTATTGAATAAAAAAAATGTGCTGCAGCAATTTCTACGGTCAAGCCAGGTCTGATTGAATTGTCTCAAATTACCATGCCCTCCGATTAGTTCAGTGGTTCGTCACTATAGTGCTGCTAAATTAATCAAAACGTCATCTACAGTGAATTCTAGACACTATGTTACTATTATCATCATTGCTAGGTAAGCTACAACCTTAGCTGAAATAGCCGGATGCTATAAGCTAAAGAGCTCCAACAAGGAAAAAATACCCCAGTGAGAAAAGGAAATAAGGAAATAAATAAACTAAAAAAGAACTGATGAACAATTACAATGAATTATTTTAGGAACAGTAACAAAATTAGAACAGATCTTTTATATATAAACTATACAGAAAGACATATATCAACCTGTTCAACATAAAAACATTTGCTGCAAGTCTGAACTTTTAAAGTTCTACTGATTCAATTGCCTGATTAGGAAGATCATTCCACAACTTGGTCACAGCTGAAATAAAACTTCTAGAATACAGAGAAGTATTGAGCCTCGTGATGGAGAAGGCATGACTATTAGAATTACCTGCATACCTAGTATTATGAATAGGAAGGTCTTGTCGGTGAAGATCTGAAAGCAAAGGATGTTCAGAATTATAAAAAAATCTTATGCAACTTACATAACGAACTAATTGAACGACGGTACCAGGGATAATTATCTAGATTAGGAATAAGAGATTTAATAGACTGTAAGTTACTGTCCAACAAATTAAGATGAGAATCAACAGCTGAAGACCAGACAGAAGAACAATACTCGAAACAAGGTAAAATGATAGAATTAAAACACTTCTTCCGAATAGATTGATCACCAAAGATCTTAAATGCAAAATTTTTTTGTGCAATTGAAGAAGAGACAGACCTAATGTGTATCTCAAAAGTAAATTTGCTGTCGAGATCCACACCTAGAATTTTAAGAGTCATACAGAGTTGAAGAAACATCAATGCTGAGATCTGGATGTTGAGGAGTCGTTGTCCCGACCTACTTACAATTATACCTTGAGATTTATTTAGATTCAACTTCATCCCCATAATTTGCACCGCGCACTAATGACAAAGTCAAAGACAAAGCAAGAAAGCGATAGTGTGAGAGAGAATAAAGTATTCAATGGTCTAACGACGTAAAATAGTTACCAAATTAAGCAGTAAACGCTATCAAATAAACTAGTAAATGTTCTATTCAGCTACTTAATATCAGAATTACTTCAATTGTCGACTTGTTAAGTATCTAGTTAACTATATAATTATATATAACTTATCTATATAGTTGTTTTATATATGTTATACTGTAATATAATATAACTGCATTAAAACAAATTTTGTAATATAACAACGACAATTATTGTATCAACATTTACTTGAAGATTAATCTCTAATTTACTTTACACGGCATTCAAACAAAAAGTAAAAATTTTATTCGTGAGAAAATATAAAATATGAAAATACAAAAGTATTAATGTATTTAGAAAAATCTTCAATGAAAGAATTACCAATATAACTTCAAAATCTGCGTAAATATTGTGAGCGGTGGTCCAAGATATTCTAACCCAGCATTGACGTCGTATCCATCAAAAATACTTTTCAGTCGTTGGGTTAGGATTGCATATTTTTTTTTTTTTTTACTTTTTTCTTACATCTCGGCCAAGTTACATTTTCTTTGAAATAATTTCAGTTTAACACACTCATTTCGACAAATTGTCTTTTCGACACTTCGTCAATTCGACACTTTGTCCAGTCGACACTGTGTCCTTCGAAACACTGTTCTTCCGCACGTTATTCTTTTCTATGTACGTTTTCCAACTAGGGTTGTAGCTTCGCTAATGATAATAATGATGATAATAATAATAATGATAACGATAATATTAATAATGATAATTTTTTTTTGTCGATTGGTACCAACCAGAGGTACAAAACGAGACCGATATTTTCTGAAATCTGATCATGTCTAATTTCCAGAACTGTTTGCTGGACATCTGTATCTTGTAGCCTTCTATGTGAAATTCGCAATCAATGAGGACCACCCTGTGCTGATAATGTGTCGGTTTGTGTCCTTTTCTGGAAGGGATGCTACATTACACTAACACCTATTTATATGATTGAAGAGTTCATATGAAGCACTGTGACATTTGTGTCACGTAGATCTTTGCTATAATATAGAAATAACCCTTTCTTCTAAAATAGGCTATTTGTGTAACTGAAGATGCCAGTGTATCTTATGTTTTAAAATAGTATATCTCTGAACACTTGGACAAATTAGGATTTGCAGTACACTTTATCGTTGTTATTGTTACAGTTGTTGTTCAATATTTACCATGTTTTATGAAATAGTATAGGCCTTTCAATAGATAATTTGTAACAATTGATTGTTTAAAAGTTATTATCTTTTAATCTTTTTCCGGTATTATGTACCTGATTTATATATTGTTTTCAAGAGAAGTCATCCTCATCCAGATCGTCATCGGAGTCTATAGATGTGTCACGTTTTTCCTGTTTGTACAGGTGTGCAGCTTACACTCTTCGGTGCATGGGAGTCCACTAGCAAGGTATTGACACTTAGAAAGCAGAGCGATTTTCGCATATTCCATCATCATCATCTTCTACGCCTCTTGACGCAAAGGGCCTCGGTTAGATTTCGCCATTCGTCTCTATCTTGAGCTTTTGATTCAATACTTCTTATTCGTCATCTCCTACTTCGTGCTTCATAGTACTCAGCCATGTAGGCCTGGGTCTTTTAACTCTTCTAGTGCCTTGTGGAGCTCAGCTGAACGTTTGGTGAACTAATCTCTCTTGGGGAGTGCGAAGAGCATGCCCAAACCATCTCCATCTAACCTGCCATTTAACTCCCAATATCTTTCTGAGAGCTTTGTTCTCATATCTGCTAAATCTTTAGGAGATTGATTCATTGTCATACCACGACTCATGTCCATATAGTAAAACTGATCTCACTAAAGTGATATATAGTCTGATTGTTATATGTAATTTCAGGCGAATTGATTTCTAAATTTTACTTAACCTAGCCATTGTCTGATTTGCCTTTTCAAATTTTTCTCTAAACTAATTCTAAAAACCATGTATTGGAGATCATAGTTCCTAATTACTTGAATGATTTTACCTCATTAATCCTTGCTGCTTTCAATGATATTTCATCTTCCCTTGCATACTCTGTTCTCATCATCTCTGTCTTTCTTCTATTTATCTTGAGAGCAATCTCGGGTGATATTTCATATTTTCTGGAGAACAAGCATTGCACATTCTGTGGTGTTCTGCTAACAAGGACAGCATCATCAGCATACTCTAGGTCTGCCAACTTTCTATCATCAATCCAATCCAATCCTTTTCCACCATCTCCGACAGTTCTACGCATTACAAAATCCATGAGGAGGATAAACAACAAAGATGACAACACATTGCCTTGGAGTACTCTGCTATTCACTGGAAATTCTTTGGATAAGACTCCATTAACATTAAATTTGCACTCGTTATGATCATGAACAGATTTAATCAAATTCACATATTTAAGAGGAATTCCATAATAACATCGAAAGTGGATTTCTATATTCTATGCATTGCTATATAACAACATGTCTCAAAATGAAAATTTGGTTAGTACAGCTTTTACCTTTTTGAAATCCTGCTTGTTTATTTCAGCTTTTCATCAATCTTTCCCTCCAGTCTCTTTAGAATAAGCATACTATATAGTTTCATAACAACTGACGTAAGTGTGATGCGTCTGTAATCATTGCAATCAGTCAGGTCTCCCCTTTTTAGCCTTTTTCACCAACACTTCTAACTCCCATTCATCAGGTTTTGCTTCTTCATGCCACATTCTACAAAAAAAAATCTTGTAAGTATTCTGGGAGCCACTTCATTTTTGGCCAGTATCATATCAGCAGTTGTTCTATCATATCCAGGGGCTTTCCATCTCATTAGATTTTTTAGGATAGCTTCGACTTCAAACACACTGAATTCATTCATGGGCACATCAAAGTCTTCATCAGCTTCAGGTATATCAATCAAATTATTCCCTTCATATCTTCTATTCATAACCTCACTGAAGTGTTCCATCTAACGTTGTCTTTCTTCCTTTTATGTTGTTATAACAGATCCATCTATCTTTTTGATGGGTATATGCTTCTTATTCTTTGCCCAAGTTTAGATTTCCTTAATAATTCTTTGAGCGATTTTTACAATATAACTATTTCTTGAATTCATAGATATATCAGCCTTATCTGCTTTACTGTCTAAATATTCTCTCTAGTCATTCCTGGATTTTCATTTGACATCAATATCAATACTGCAATACTTAGCATGCTCTACCTTGTCATTTTCATTAATTTCTCGAAAACCTTCAACAATAAATTTATATTTTTGTGTCCTTTTTATAGTACCCCAAGTATCATGTAATATCCATGGCTTTCTCCTTGTTATTGTGGCTCCCAAGACTTCACTACCAACTGAATGATATATGTTCTTAATATCACACCATTCTTCATTAATTGTCTATTCTTCTTCTCTTGAAGCCTCTACGACCAAAAATCGATTCCATCATTCAATTACAAATGTGTCTCTCTGCTCTTCTTCTAAAAGCTTAGTTGTATCAAACCTAGATATTCTATCTACCTTTCTGGTGGTGGCTTTTAGTTTTAATTTCAGTGTGGCAATGAGGAACTGATGATCACCACTAATATCTGCACCCCTATAGCTTTTTATATTTCTCAGAGTTCTCCTCCTCTCTTTATTAATGGCAATGTGATCTACTGTACTTGATTTTTGTAATAGCCTCAGGGTGAATTCCATGTATATTTGCGGATGTTCTTGTGCTAAAAAAGGGTACCTCTAAAGGACAAGGTTGTTTGCTGAACAGAGACTTATGGAACGTGCTCCATTTTCATTTGCAACTTCGCCTACCCCCTTGACACCGATCATATTCTCTATTCCTTTGCATTGAAGTCGCAAATCACAATCACAATTTTCATATCTTTCTCTGGGATCTAATCTATTACACTCTGCAGTTCTTCATAGTATTCAACTTTCCTTTCTTCAGGGGAATCATTTATCGGTGCATAGCCAACTACAATACTCATATTGCACTGCTTGGATTTAAACTTTGCTAGTAACAATCTACTATTTATAGTTCTCCACTCGGTTAATGCCCTTTCTGCTCTTTGTGTAATCATTATTCCTACCCCTTCTCTTCCAACTCTATCTCTTCTTCCTGAATATATACTATATATATATATATATATATATATATATATATATATATATATATATATATATGTATATGTGTGTATATATATACATATATATATATATACACATATATATATATATATATATATATATATATATATATATGTGTATATATATATATATATATATATATATATATATATATACATACACACATACACACACACACACACACACATATATATATATATATATATATATATATATATATATATATATATATCCTTGGTCTAAAGCTTTCTTACCAATTCCCTTACAACGTGTATCA
This sequence comes from Palaemon carinicauda, assembly GCF_036898095.1. NCBI lineage: Eukaryota > Metazoa > Arthropoda > Malacostraca > Decapoda > Palaemonidae > Palaemon > Palaemon carinicauda. Next base: position 66,346,946 of record NC_090733.1, read on the forward strand.
CTTAATGTTAAGATATCCAAACTATATTTCCTAATACATACATACATATTAGATATTTAAAGACCGCTCATGAATGACAGAAGCAAGGGACAGTAAAATTGCCCTAGTAAGCAGGACAATGACCTAAAGACTAACAATATATACAATACATGTGATCAGCGCTCAAGCCTCCTCTCCACCCAGGCTAGGACCAGGGAGGACCAGGAAACTGCTTCTGGTGACTCAGCAGGTAGATTTACAGGCATCCCAAACCTACCATCCTTAGCTCACAAGAATGGTGAGGTTACAGACACTACAAGAAGCTATTAAGTTTGAGCGTCACCAGGGCCCCAGTCTGGCGAAGATCCAGATCTAGATCGGGATTCTAGTTTATTTATTCATCTATTTATTTGTCTTTGAGTCTGCAGACAAGATTACATCAAAACTACTCGACAAATTTTGACGAAATTTTCTCCACAGATAGATCTTAGGTTAAGGACGACCCCATTAAATTTTGTGAGATGATCCGGATCAGGATTTTAGATATGGATTAGCGTTTTTCGCCATTTTAAAGGTAACGTCAAAACTACTCAACAGATTTTGATGAAAATGGACGACCCCATTACATCTTGGAGATTATCTGGATACAGATCTGGATCTAGATTCTAGTTTATTTATTTATTCATTTATCTATCTGTGTGTCTGCGGACGGGATTACATCAAAACTACTCGACAGATTTTGGCAAAATTTTCACCACAGATAGATCTTAGGTCAAGAACTAACCCATTGAATTTTATGAGAGGATCTGGATCCAGATCGGGATTCTAGACCCATATTTACATTTTTAGCCATTTTAAAGATAACGTCTAAACAACTCGATGGATTTTGACAAATTTTCATCATAAATAGATTTTAGGACATAGGCAACTCCAATAATCTTTGGCAGAGTTTAGAAATCTCCGATTGCTCTTGTTGCGAGTGTGCTTGTGTTGTGTATCTATCAAGACATTTATATATATATATATATATATATATATATATATATATATATATATACATATACATATATATACATACATATATATACATATATATATATATATTTATGTATATATATACATACATATATATACATATATATATATTTATGTATGGTCACTGGCATACAGATATCCTGGACGAGGGTTCAAATCCCCGCCGGTCCGATATCATAGTCTTTGGGCGGTTCCGCCTTGGGCTCTGATCCCGAGGTCGTTAAGAGAATCCAGACTTTAATGTATTAATATATATGGCTTATTTGAAATATGAAAGAAACACGTTTAAATGTGCAAAAAAAAAAAAAAATTTATCATATATATATATATATATATATATATATATATATATGTATGTGTGTATATATATATATATATATATATATATGTATGTGTGTATATATATATATATATATATATATATATATATATATATGTATGTGTGTATATATATATATATATATATATATATATATATATATATATATGTGTGTGTGTGTGTGTATGTATATATGTGTATATATATCATTATGACTATGCACGTTGGAGAGGAGACACTATGCACGTAGTGGCTGGATAGAAGCTGATAAAAGCACAAATCTTGTGGGATGTTAGGCTGGATTTCGCTGTCTCTTTTGCATTGCTAGGTCCTTATATATCTAGTAGCGTCAAGTTGCCAGCTTGGCAGTTTTTGAAGTTGGGTACTATCGTCATTTGCGAGGCAACTCTCTCAGCTAACTCTGCCCACCTCCTCTCTTAACATTAAAAAAAAGAATTAGTTCTAGTCTAGAACCTTCATGACACGTCAAACCACGTAGAAACATTATGCAATCCCTAGCGATTGTCATACAGCATACATTTTAAACAAGATTACATAAGACTTCATAACAAAACTACGTGAAATGAAAATTTAATTCTTTAAAATGACGTAAATTTACATATGCGGAACTGAATGAAAATATAACTAAATTAATGACGAAAGACTTGTGTAATTTACATATATTACCTAATCTTATGTGAGTGGAACTCAACTTATGAGCTGGCTATACATCTCTTAAATACACAAATGAAATATGTAAATAAAATAATCAACTCTTATGTAGACTAGCTCCATAAGATAGCTCCCACCAAAATGAATATTTATTCCAGGCCTGAATCCCCAAAATTTGCCTGAGATAAATAATCTGCAACCACATTCTCTTTACTTGATATATGCTTTACATTAATACAATATGCTTGCAAACATAATCACCATCTAGTTAACCTTTAATTATTATTCTTCATTTTATCAACAAAAGTTAAAGGATTGTGATCTGAATAAATCGTAATTTCTTCAATCCCATTGTCCGACGCATCCACTTGGATAAGGAATTTTTGTTGAAATCCGGTGCTTGCAGTATTGGTTTCGAAATTAATATGGCCTTTATCCTGTCGAAAGTTTCCTGACACTCTCTGGTCCATACAAATTTTTTCTTGAGACTAGTTAAATCTGTCTAGTGAGCAACTACTGCTGAAAAATTCAGGTAAAACCGTCTGTAGAATCCTGCCATCCCTAAAAATCGTTGCAATTGCTTCCTTGTAGTAGGGGGTGAATTTTTCCTTAGTCGTTCGACGTTAGCAGCTCCTGGGGCGATTTTCCCTCTTCCGAATTCAAATCCTAAGTACCGAACTGTTGCCTTTCCAAATTCGCTCTTCTCCAGGTTAATCATCAGATGTGCTCAACGCGGCTTTTGAAGCACCTTCTCCAGGATTCAGAGATGTTCTTCCCAAGTCGATAAATATGTATTACAATATCGTCGAGATATACGCATACTCCTTCAATCGATCCTTGAAGGTTATCCATCACTTGTTGAAAGGTACCGTGTGCGTTCTTTAGACCAAATGGCATGACTGTGTATTGATACAACCTAAACAGGGTTATGAAAGCTGATAATAATTTTGCGTTGTCATCCAAAGGAATTTGATGATAGCCTTTTAATAAATCAATCTTAGAGATGAACCATGCTTGACCTATGTTGTCGAGTAGCTGGTCTATGAGTGGCAATGGATAATTGTCGTCCACACTGATCAAATTCAACTTTTGATGGTCCATATACATCCTGAAATATCCATCAATTCCATATACATCCTGAAATATCCATCAATTTTTTCACGAGCGAGCACGGAGAACTATAAGGGCTAGAGCTTTGTTCTGTTAATCTGTTTTGTAACAAATAATCCACTTTTTTTCACATGACTTCTCGGTGATACGGTGACAGTGGATAAGTGCGTTGTTTGAACGGTCTTTCCGTTGTCAAGTTGGTTCGTTTCGAGACATCCGAGACAATTTTAGGGAATTTTTTAATCAATCGACTTAATTCCCCTTGCTGATCGTTATCTAAATGAGTTAATTTATCTTCCAAGTTCCAAACGATGGACATATTATTCACCTTCCTTACAGCCCCTACCTCATATCCATCGTTGTCTTCCAGGAGGTATGGTTTGCGCCATACATACTTGTGAAGCTTCTATCTCGTTTTCGCTTAAGTAGGATTTCAGTAGGGTTTCAATAACGTAGGTCAGGTCACTGAACTTCTCCAAAATCTTGAATGGTTCTTGAAACTTGTTGGTGGGTGGGAATCTCCTTACAGGCAAGAAAACTAATACCTGTTGTCCTATCGAAAACAGTCTGTACTTACTTTTCATATCAAACCTTTTCTTCATTTTTCCTTGACTCGTCTGGAGGTTTTCTAGTGAAAATTTCCTTATCTCGCCAATCTTTTTCCTCAAATTCTTGACATATTCTCCATCTGTTTCCTCTCGATCCTTCCATTTTTCTACTAACATTTTAATTGGTTCTTGTACTTCTTGTCCAAATATAATTTCATTTGGGCTACATCCCATGTTTTCTTGATAAGCATTACGTACCACGAATAACATCATCGGTAGTCAGATGTCCCATTCATTTCATTACAGAACTTCATTTACATATTTATTATCGTTTGATGAAACCTGTCTAATGCACCTTGAGTTTCCGGATGATAAGCAGCTGATAGTTTTTGTTTCACATCCAACATTTCCATTTCATCCAGAAATAATTTTGAAGGGAAATTCGTTCCTCTGTCACTTTGAACGATTCCCAGTTTACCAAACTTAGTGTAAAGGCTTAGTATCTTCTCTGCAATTATCTTGGCACTGATGCTCTTGGCAGGTATGGCCTCTGGGTATCTTGTTACGGGACATATCATGGTTAACATATATTTGTGACCTTTTTTTGTCCTTGGTGAAGGTCCTAGTATGTCGATCAGTACCTTGCTGAAGGGTTCTCCTCGCACATCTATCGGGTGTAAGGAAGCTTTCTAACTGCAAATCAAAACTGTCTCACGTCCTTATGCTGGCCATATGTCCCGTCTTGTGCAGGACAGCGATCACCTGTCTTTTCAACAGTGCAGGAAGTAATATCTGCTGATATATCCCTCATTCGGCATTCCTAGGGATATTGGCAGGTCTATGCTTCCTCATAAGCAACCCGTTCTTAAGATAATAACAGGTCAGAGACTGCTGTTTCTCCGTCTTGTCCACCACACGGTACAATAACGTTGTATCCTTCTGTTGCAATCCTATCAAACTTTTCCTACTCACTTGTCCTACTTCTAACATTGAATTTTCTATTTTTTCCAAGTCCATTTCTTCTTTGTCCTTTTGTCTGTTCGTCTGTCATTCCTCTTAGCTGGGGCCTACTCGGGAATTCTCTTCTTACATACCATCAAGGGAATTTTTTTTCCAGAAAACAAATCCTTCAAATTCACTGCTTCTTTGATTTCTTTTTCCTCTTTTTCTGAAGCCACTTTCTTCTTACTACTCCTAGTCGTAACACAACTAGGAACCAGAGACGGGTAGTCCTTCTCGAGTTCAGTTGTAGGAATATACTTCAAAGGTTTCTCCATTACAATGGGACAAGGCATAAATGACGCTCCACCAACCTCATTACCCAGCAGGACGTCTACTCCTTCGACAGCTAATGAATCCTTTACCGCAAAGTCAAAATAACCTGTCACCAACTCGCATGATAGTTTTAAATGGCAGATAGGGGTTACCTCATCACCTCCTATTCCCTTCAAAATAACTGAGTCCCATGTGAGAGACTGTTCCACCAACGGTGTACTCCTCGTACCCCCTTACTATAGTTACAACATGTGTTGCTCAATATCTTGACCAGGGTTCGCTCACTTCCGTCGATTGCTGCTAACATACCTTCATAAATATATGGTTTAAAGGCATCCATGCTGGTTGGGTTCAGCCTGTTTGTCGTGTAAACGTTAGCCGGTTTATTTTCCCCTCCGTCCTTTTCCAATTGCTTCTCAGGCTTCGCATTCTGTGAAGTCGAATTATCCCTAGTCACTTGGGCGACTGCTTTTGGTTGGTTTGACCAACATTCCTTACTGATATGCCACACTTAAAACAGACAATATCAACTTTCTGCATGTCTTTCCCGATACTTGAAGGAGGACGATTCGATTTTTATTGCTGCGTTACTATCTCATTCTGCTTTGGAACAGTACCAGTGCTACTTCCGCTGTAACTGTTAAACTTCTTCCCATTCTTATTACTGAGTTGGTTTCCATGGTTCGGCGAATGCTTGACACCTGGTCGGAATGACGGTTGAAACTTCATGCCCAAGGAGGGTTTACGACTGATGATATTATAATCTTCACTCACCAAAGTGGCTTTATCAAGTTTCTTCTCCTCTCTCTCTCTCTCTCTCTCTCTCTCTCTCTCTCTCTCTCTCTCACTCTCTCTCTCTCTCTCTCTCTCTCTCTCTCTCTCTCTCTCTCTCAAGTACATTCGAGTGTGTTCAGGAATTTCTCATAGATAATGCTCTAGTATTATCAATTCTTCTGTATCAGCCATCTCCTTTACGTTAGCAGCCTCTGTTCATCTCTTAAAACATTGTCGTACCTTATAAACGTAATCCAGGAAAGTAATTTTCTCGTCCTTCCTTAAACATCGGAACCTTTCCTTATGATATTCAGGGGTCATATGATACTCTTGCAGCACATTCCTCTTCAGTTCTTGATACTCCATCCTCTGCTCCTGAGATAAGGATAAGTAAGCACTGCGGCCTTTCTCAAAGACCACAATCTGCAATAACACAGACCAATTATCTTTTGGCCATTTCATCGTCGCTGTGACCTTTTCAAAAGGATGGAAGAACTCATCTGGAGACTCTTCTTTGAACCTTGGAATTAACCTTTTGGCTTGCTACACATTAAACACTGGATCGTCCTTAGCAGGGACCCCTCCTCGGTTTGCGTTATCAGATGTGTATGGGCGTTCAACAACTCTAACTCCCGCGCATACCTCCCTTCTTCCATCTCTTTTTCTTCTTGCCTTGCTTCCATTAACCTTGCGTGTCTTGTGATCTCTCTCTCTTCTTCTTCTCGTCTTCTCTCTCTTTCTCGTTCTGTGATTTCCATCGCTTCCATTAACCTCACATGTCTTGCAAGCTTTTGGGCTTCTTCTTCTAGTTTTGCTTCCATTTAATTCTCTCTTTCTTCCTGTTTTGCTTTCATTTCCTTCTCTTTTCCTTCCTATCTTGCTTTCAATTTCTTTTGCATATCTTACTCATTTTGCCTGTCTTTCTTCCCGTCTTCTCTCTCTTTCTTCTAGTTCTGCCATTATCTTCAACCTAATCAAATTATCCTCTGCTACAATTCGCCAAATCTCAGCCTCAACATTTCTCTTCCGACAATTTTCCCAAGCTCATTAACACTTCTAAGGCTAGACATTTGATTTGGGCTTTAACTATCCCATTCGTTGCATGGCTGCCACATGCAATTAAGATAGAGAGCCACTGAGCTTTAGTTACATTAGCCTCTGACAATTCCTGAGCACTTGGGTTATTCAAACACTCTTGGATATTAAATTATGCCATCTTGTAATTTAATAGTATCAAATTCTTTTCCAAAAATATATCCGAAAAAATATACAAAATCCTATCTATCAACACTGAATTTGTTCATAACTTTAATCAAAACACATCCCTGTTATCACTAATATTTAAAACAGACTCGCTCGATCCCAAGGGTCTGGCCACCAAATATGTTATACGTTTATGGCTCCCGGGTCTGGGCACTAAAAATATACAACACTCTGGCTTGTGACTGGGAACCAAACATATAATATGATATGTATTACGACTGGCAAGTTAATCAACTTCTTGAATTCCAAACTCACTTGTTTGCTTTCACATTAAAACTGTTACACTTCAGAATTCTGAGACAGTTAGATATCCCCCAGATAGCTTTATATAAAACAATGAATATCCAAAGGTCTCTTAAGTACACTTAAAACAAAACTCGTAAGTATTATCTAAAACTTACCGAGGTTCTTAACCGGATACGAGCGGAATCTGATTCTAAACAATGGTGATTGGACTAATACACTCTTCACAATAATAAATATATATTCTATATAAAGTACAGCACTTTGAAAAGAATTTACATACTAGAAAAAATAATCACTTGAATTAATAAGTCTGAACAAAACTTAGATTAATACAAAAATGATATGATCTGATAATTATATAACTTGACTTTAAAAGTTAAATCTGAATAAATCTTTGACTAAGACAAAAGAAATAATGCAATGTAAATTATACAAACGCTTGAAAATAAATCTGAATTATACAATATTCAAGTTGAAACTTAATGAAAATAGATAACCAGATTATGATACAAAATCTTAATTAGAAAAACTTTACACAATGCCATCAATCCCCCTAATAAAATGAATTCAAAATCATCGTTTCGTCTTACGTATCTTTTCGACACACAATTTGATTTAAGGCACAGAGTTACTTGGGAGAGGACACATTACACGTACTGAACACTTTTAAAAACAATACACTAGGTTGCGAGCAAGAGTGAGAGAGGTGGGGAGATGACAATCTTAAGGCTGGTAAACTCTATCTATCTGCATCTCTAACCTTGGTGTAACCTATATATATGAAATTCAGCAACTTCGAGAAACTTCCCGGACTGAAGTCTGGAAGCATGGGGACGCTGAGCAAGGCGCAAGAGTTGCTAAGTATTTACTCCCTCAAACGCTACTCACGCCAGGCCAGATGGCTCTTTCAGTCAGCTAGCTCCGCCCACCCTTTGTCCCCGAAATAAAAAAAAGATAACATCCTATCACTAGGTCCTTCGTGAAATTTCCGACCACGTGTACAGAATTTTCCAAAGCACATGTTACTGAGCATTCTCTCTCAAACATGATGCAATGCCTCTTAAAATATAAAAGAACATTACCTAAGCCTTTGATCATATCGTGTGTGATCAAATAACACTCTCAAACAATTTACGTAAGGCTTCGTAACAAACATACGGGAAATAAAATGTTAATTCTTAAAAGTAATGTAGATTTACATATACTAACTTGAATAAAGAATACAATGAAATTACTGACAAAGGTCTTACGAAATTTACATAAAATACTCACATCTACATACATACAGTACATATATATATATATATATATATATATATATATATATATATATATATATATATATATATATATATATATATATATGTGTGTGTGTGTGTGTGTGTGTGTGTGTGTGTGTATGTGTGTGTGTGCAAGTTTGAAGTCAGACGAATGCATAAAAACCATGGTGGATAGAGTATTTTTTGTATCCTCAAGGCATTGTAGGTACCCAGCAATAATTAAAAACCGCGCTATATATAAAACGTTTTCAAGCACAAAACTTAAACTTCTTGGATGCACAAGTTTTACAACTGATAATAATAAGAGTAAAAATACTACTCAATTAACCAAAGTTTCACATAGTCTATCGCACCACCATCTTGATTACGTCATTTACTTTTATTTGTCTCATAATTGATTGGCCACGGTAAAATTATGAGAGAGAGAGAGAGAGAGAGAGAGAGAGAGAGAGAGAGAGAGAGAGAGAGAGAGAGAGCTATCAGAATGACAATCGAAATGCCTCCATCAAGAATATTTTTTTAGTCACAGTGTGGAGACCGTCTCGTCATGCTGCCGTCCTCTTTTCCTTCCCTTTCCCACACATCAGTGACACCACTTGCATATAAGAAGCGAAGTAAGAAACGGAGAAGAAATGGAGATGAAAATAAAGTGAAGCGAGGCAGAGAAAGGTGAGAAATAAAAGTTAACTTTAATTTTTGTAATGGCACATCATGTGGTTAGTGACTGCAATTTCTATTAAAGAACAAGAAGATAATACTGATGCCTGGTCTCTGCATTTTCTTTTAATCCTATGATTAGGGTACTTATAAGCATCCTTGCTAAAAAAAAAAAAAAAAAAAAAGGAAACGCTGCATTGTGTTAAGGGCATGTCATTCAGACTAAACTTCCTTGAGAAGAATCAGTCATTTGAGTGATCATAGATAGTGTTAAGGAGATCAGTTCTTTTTTAAGGTTATAGTATTTGTTTATTTGTATTATTTTTTTTTATTTTTATTCTTTTTATACTGATGTAGATACAGAGATAAAATATCTTTCATGATATCATGCATTTCTTAAAGTCGATCGCATAGTAGGTAAAAGCCGTCTTTCGCTAGCAAATGTAAAATGAATAAAAACTGGTTTATGACTATAAATAATAATAATAATAATAATAATAATAATAATAATAATAATAATAATAATAATAATAATAATAATAATAATAATAATAATGTATTTATGGAAGTCTAGTAAATCGTTCCTAAATAAGATTGTTTTAGAATTACTGTTTGTACTGTATGATTTTTGGAAATGAATGCATTCATACGCAAACATTTTACTGATGATCATTTAGTTTTAGCAACTTCGTCCATCACCATTAACTAAGATACCTGAAGTGAAGGAAATTGTCTGAATGAGAGTATAAACAAGATATTTTTCGGACCCTATGTCGAAGTACAATTGGGGGAACCTCTTGACATGGGCAGGGAAAACAAACAAAGTAACTGACGGGTGAATTAGAGCTAATTTGAAAAAAAAAAATCAGGGACTGCATTAATTCAGCAGGGGGAATACCAAGCCCAGGAAGAAAGGAAGGAAGGTTTTGTAAGGAGATGTTATTAATATTGAAATGAAACAAACATCAGCTTTAATGACGTTCTAGAATCTAGATGACACTTAAAACTGACACCAGATTCTCACCAATTGACATTTCAGAAAATTTGCCCAAGAAATCTATTACAGATACAAGTTTTAAGATTTTCTTTTTATTATTTTGGAACAGCATTGCTCATGGATGAGATATCCCCATATTGTTTGGATGCTTTCACCAAATGGAATTGATTTTCAGTCAGTCAAAATCTGAACATTATAATTATGGTACACTAGGGAGAGGTTATCCGTTACTAAAATTTATTGAGAAAGTATCTTTGGACCTTATAAATTTCCCTGAGCAACACGCAAATTAATAAAAAGAAAAAAATGTGCTGCAGTAAATGTATAGATCAAAAATCTTTTTGTCTTATCACATGAATATATATGAGAATTTCACATATAGGTGAGGATAATATCATTCAATAAGACTTCAATTTTTTTGAACATACATACAAATAAAGTTGCAATTGAAAGCCATTATTCCAAAGAGAAGGAATGGTAAGGTTTGAGAGAGAGAGAGAGAGAGAGAGAGAGAGAGAGAGAGAGAGAGAGAGAGAGAGAGAGAGAGAGAGAGACGTAGCTGGGTGATAAAAGATATTCGTTTATAAAGGTATCTTTTTATCCTTAAATTATTCAATTTATTGAACGTTGAGCAACGATAAGGAACTTCGGAATGTTTAGGAATTGTTTAATATCAAGATCACTCGCCCATTCCGTTTATGCTATCAACCTGACAAAAATCCGTTTGAAGTAGTGTTGCTCTATATAAATTTTTGTAATAAAACAAACTTTATCTTTAACTTTCGTGTCATTTTAAGATATAAATCTTTTTAAAACTCGTCTAACGGTGATCAGTAAGCATTTACCATTGTTTGACCCATATTTCATAAAATCATATGAAATCATTCCTATACAGGATAAGGCAATGTGTTTTCCATCATTTACAGAGATCGCACTCATTAGATACTGAAACTTTAGACGAAATTCAATCATAGATAATATTATGATATCTCTGATAATGAACAGTTAACTCATTATTATCCTTTACTGTTATTATCAAATAATCTTGTATATGTACATGTGATCTAATTTGCAATATACTTATCCAAGGAAATTTTATTGTCTTGCCGATGACCCTAAAATCAAAAGAGAAAAACAACATAAGTAAAGCAAAGCAAATTGTCCCATAGGGATCTCCATGCAAGCGTGGTTACGCAACCGGATATGAGCTTGCTAACAGCGAAAGGTTCCTCCAATTCCCATATCCGAGATGACTAGCAATATCTTACTGGCTGACCTGCTTATCCGTTATGGTTTGTAAGAACGTTTGCACGCGCGTAAAACTACTCGCCATGATGGAATGGAAAGCCACAATTCTTGTAGTAAGAGACCTAGAGCCAAAACATTCAGCTTTGAAAGAACGCAAAGTTTGCGATGTTATCCACAATTACTGTAATGTCGGCTTCATTTCGAAGAAGTAGAATTGTTCAGTGAAGTTTTCGCCCCCTTACGTATTTGCTGAAAATGCTGTGCTTCGATGGATTAATGCTACCAAGAGTACTTATTTATGATCTTATGAATTTTGCTCTTTGGATTTCTCTCATGAATGTATCGATTGAAACATACAGGAAGGTCTTTGAATAATCATGGTGCTGTGGAGAGAAAGACGTATAAGAAAGTTTTCGCCACAAGTAGGTAATTTCCTTTGAGGAAATGAAGAGAGAGGAAATTAAAACTGTCGGTTGATTAATCAATAAAACCAATCTATCTGTCTATCTCGAATAACATTCTAGCTTGTTATATGTCATGAACAAAAGGCATCTTAACTGATTTAATGAAATGCTGCTATTCTAATATACGATGACAGGATTACGGTGATCAGGTTTTTTTGATAAAGTATATGCTGATCTGCAATATGACTAACACTGATTACCTTATCTTGTGAAATGTATGGCCAGAAAAATGCTTTAGAATTTCTTGCAAATTCATCATGGCAATTGCGTATTATTGGATTTTACGAATGCTATTATGGCTACTGTGCACGCAACCTTCATGGGCAGAAAAAGACCACTGACATGATATGTAAGATTTCTTAGAATATGAGAAAGAAACATGTATAGAAAAATCAAAGTGATGGGCAACATTAACGCAGATTAAATTATGAATAATTAAAAAAAAATGAAAGAATGTTTTGAAAAACCTATATGTATAGCAGCTAAAATCTAATGACGGATATCACTTATAATCAGAAATACAAAGGTTTAAAGTATTGCTGTATTGCTCTTAGTGTTAATAGTTAAAAAAGATCTGCAGTATTCCAGCATGGCTGCTCAAAATTCAGTGCGCTTAATATATTGCGAGATATTACCTCAGAAGTGTAAGCCATATACTCGTGTGTGTATATATATATATATATATATATATATATATATATATATATATATATATATATATATATATATATATATATATGTATATATATATATATAATATATATATATATATATATATATATATATATATATATAGATAGATAGATAGACATATATATATATATATATATATATATATATCTATATACTGTACATATATATGTATATACATATATATATATATACATATATATATATATATATATAATATATATATATATATATATATATATATATATATATATATATATATATATATATATATATATATATATATATATATATATATATATATATATATATATATATATATATATATATATATATATCTCCCACACCTATTGATGCAAAGAGCTTCTAGTTAAACATATGGTGAGCTAATATCTCTTGGGGAGTCCGAAGAACATGTCCAAACCATCTCCATCTACCCCTCACTATGATCTCATCCACATATGGCACTCGAGCAATCTCTCTTATAGTTTCGTTTCTGATCCTGTCCTGGTATTTAACTCCCGCTATTCTTCTGAGGGCTTTGTTCTCAAGTCTACAAAATCTGTTAGATATTGTTTTATTGTAATACCATGACTCATGTCCTTACAGTAACACCGATCTCACTAAACTGATATATAGCCAGTAATTTCCAGCGATTTGATTTCCAAATTTTACTTAAACTAGCCATTGTCTGATTTGCTTTTTTCAATCTTTCATTAATCACCAGTTATATAGATCCTGTATTAGAGATCATACTTCCTAAATACTTAAAGGATTCTACTTCATTAATCCTTTCTTCTTCTAATTTTATTTCTTCTTTCATAGCATATTCCATTCTATTCATCTCTGTCTTTCTTCTATTTATCTTGACCTCAACTCCATGTGATACTTCATGCCTTCTGGTAAACAAGCATTGCAAATCCTGTTGTGTTCTGCTAATAAGGACAGCGTCATTAGGCTTCTCAAAATCAGCTATTTTCCTGTTACTTATTCAGTCCAATCCTTCTCCACCATCTACAATTGTTCAACACATTACAAAATCCATGAGGAGGATAAACAACATAGGTGACTACATATTCCCTTGAAGTATTCCGCTGTTCACTAGAAATTCATTTGATAGAACTCCAATAACATTAATTTGCACTTGCTATACTCATGATCAGACTTAATCAAATTTACATATTTAAGAGAAATTCTATAATAACGCAGGATTCTCTACAAAATTGGTCGATGCCCACTATCATGGCCTTTTCCATAGTCTAAAAATATCCTCAAAATGGATTATTATATTCTACGCATTACTGTACATGTCTTAAAATGAGAATTTTGGTCAGTACAACATCTACCTTTTTTAAATCCTGCTTGCTCATCTCTCATCTTGTCATCAATCTTTCTCTCCAATCTCTTTAGAATAAGCATACTAAATACTGTATTATCATGACAACTGACGTAAGTTTGATGCGTTTAATTATGGCAATCAGTATTTTTTTTTCCTTTTATTATTATTATTATTATTATTATTATTATTATTATTATTATTATCCAAGCTACAACCCTAGTTGGAAAAGCAAGATGCTATAAGCCCAGGGGCTCCAACAGGGAAAAATAGCCAAGTGAGGAAAGGAAGTAAGGAAATAAATAAATGAAGAGAACAAATTAACAATAAATCATTCTAAAATAAGTAACAACGTCAAAACAGACATGTTATATATAAACTATTAACAACATCAAAAACAAATATGTCATAAATAAACTATGAAAAGACTCATGTCCGCCTGGTCAACAAAAAAGCATTTGCTCCAACTTTGAACTTTTGAAGTTCTACTGATTCAACCACTCGATTAGGAAGATCATTCCACAACTTGGTAACAGCTGGAATAAAACTTCTAGAGTACTGCGTAGTATTGAGCCTCGTGATGGAGAAGGCCTGGCTATTAGAATTAACTGCCTGCCTAGTATTACAAACAGGATAGAATTGTCCAGGGAGATTTGAATGTAAAGGATGGTCAGAGTTATGAAAAATCTCATGCAACATACACAATGAACTAATTGAACGGCGGTGCCAGAGATTAATATCTAGATCAGGAATAAGAAATTTAATAGACCGTAAGTTTCTGTCCAACAAATTAAGATGAGAATAAGCAGCTGAAGACCAGACAGGAGAACAATACTCAAAACAAGGTAGAATGAAAGAATTAAAACACTTCTTCAGAATAGATTGATCACCGAAAATCTTGAAAGACTTTCTCAATAAGCCTATTTTTTGTGCAATTGAAGAAGACACAGACCTTATATGTTTCTCAAAAGTAAATTTACTGTCGAGAATCACACCTAAAATTTTGAAAGAGTCATACATTTTTAAAGAAACATTATCAATACTGAGATCCTGATGTTGAGGAGCCACCGTCCTTGACCTACTTACAATCATACTTTGAGTTTTGTTAGGATTCAACTTCATACCCCATAATTTGCACCATGCACTAATTCTAGCTAAATCTCTATTAAGGGATTCACCAACCCTAGATCTACATTCAGGAGATGGAATTGATGCAAAGAGAGTAGCATCATCTGCATATGCAACAAGCTTGTTTTCTAGGCCAAACCACATGTCATGTGTATATAGTATGAAAAGTAATGGGCCAAGAACACTACCCTGTGGAACACCGGATATCACATTCCTATAATCACTCTGGTGCCCATCAACAACAACTCTTTGAGATCTGTTACTTAAAAAATTAATAATAATGCTAAGAAACGACCCACCCACTCCCAACTGTTTCAGTTTGAAAACAAGGGCCTCATGATTAACACGGTCAAAGGCAGCACTAAAATCAAGGCCAATCATACGAACTTCCCGACCACAATCAAGGGATTTCTGTACAGCATTGGAGATTGTAAGAAGGGCATCACATGCTCCAAGGCCTCTACGAAAACCAAATTGCAAACTAGGGAGTAGATGATTACCTTCAGCAAACCTATTAAGACTTTTGCCAGAAGACGTTCAAAAACTTTAGATAATATGGGAGTTATGGAAATTGGGTGGTAATCAGTGGGACTTAAGCTACCACAAACACATTTACATAGAGGAGTAACATTACCAATTCTCCAACTAGTGCTAAAAGCGCCTCTTCTTGCTAACTTGCGCAAAATAACAGATAACTTTGGAGCTAAGAAATCTGCTGTCTTTATAAAAAACAAAGGAAAAATACCATTTGGGTCTACACCTCCATAAGCATCAAGGTCCACCAACAGAGCTTTAATCTCACGAGATCGAAAAGCTAAACTAGTTAGTTTAGCCTCAGGAAAACAGGAATGAGGAAGTTCAAGTTTTTCATTACTCTGTTTACTGTCAAAAACATCAGCCAAAAGGGTTGCCTTTTCCTTTGGACAGTGAGTGACTGAGCCATCTGGTTTAAGTAAAGGAGGAACTGTTGCATCTACACCAAAGAGTGCAGATTTAAGGGTAGACCACCATTTATGTTCCTGAGTTGTACCAGAAAGTGTTTCTTTTATGGCTAAATTGTACTCCTTTTCAGTTGAGGCATAAACTCTCTGAGCAAAAGCTCGAAGCTGAGTATATTTGTTCCAGGTCAAATCTGATCTGTTACCCTTCCAAAGATGATAGGCCTCCTGTTTCTCCAAATAAGCACGTCTACAATTATCATTGAACCACGGTTTGTCCTTCACTCGGTACCTTAGCACACGAGAAGGGATACGCCTATCAATTATGTTGACTAGACTCTCATTCAAAGGGACAACAGATCTACACTATTATATAATTGTGACCAATTCAAGCACAAAAGATCATGTAAAATCACATTCCAGTCTGCTTGGGATTTCATATAAATTTTACAAAAATATGATATATCAGGGACAGGCTGCTCAGTCTTCACTAATAATGAAATCAAGGCATGATCAGATGTCCCGACTGGAGAACCAACCTTACTAGTTATAACGCCAGGGGAGTGTATACGAGGTCCAAGCAATTACCAGACCTGTGAGTAGCTTCATTTATGATTTGCTCACAGTCTGATTCAGAGGCAAAGTCTAAAGCTCTTAAGCCATGGCGATCAGTAGGAGAGATAGAACTTAACCACTCCCTATGGTGAGCATTAAAATCACCAACAAAGACAAAAGAAGCCTTTCTATCATCTTCTTGTATCTTAGCCATAATGGTAAGAAGACAATCGAAGATAGAATCATCTATGTCTGGATTCCGGTAGATCGAACACAAATAAAAGTTGTTATGCCTGCCACAAACTTTTATTACCTGAATCTCATGACATCCACATTGATAGCAGGACTCATGAGAAGCAGGGTACTCGGTCCTAATATACACCGCCATTCCCCTGCCCCTAGGGATGGTATCACGTTTCAACATTATTGGCTTCTTAAAACCAGTTATAAGGAGCTCAGATGAGTGCCTCATATTAGAAACCAAAGTTTCTGAGCACAAAAGAATGTCATACTGTCTGGACGCAACTGTAAGGTCTTGGATATTTGCATGAAGACCACGAATATTGCAATACAGAAGATGACATTGACGAAATCTAGGACGTACTGGTCCTGGATTTCGCTCAATGTCTCCAGACAACATAAGAATTAATAAAAATAAAAAAGAGACATCATACTTAAAAACTAGATTAACAAGAATTATAACAAAAACAATACGTACAGAATTATAAACAAAGTGATTGATGATACCCATAGACTATAGTAAAAAGTCGGAAAAACTGGTCAACATGGAGGAGCTGATACACCATGCAAGGCTAAATACCCTCCAGGATAGCTACTTCAACTGAAGGGAGGACAGTAAGGATGGCTTTGAGAAGAAAAATAATCAGAAAAAGGAAAAGACAACCTCTTGATGAACCACCAGGCATCCATGGCCCTTCTATTAAGCCTGCCCAACACACCATTTCAAAAAAACGAGAGGAAGAAAAAAAAATAAGATAGAATAGTGTGCCTGAGTGTACCCTCAAGCAAGAGAACTCCAACCCAAGACAGTGGAAGACCATGGTACAGAGGCTATGGCACTACCCAAGACTAGAGAACAGTGGTTTAATTTTGGAGTGTCCTTCTCCTAGAAGAGCTGCTTACCACAGCTAAAGAGTCTCTTCTACCCTTACCAAGAGGAAAGTACACTGAACAAATTGCAGTACAGTAATTAACCCCTCGGGTGAAGAAGTGTTAAGTATCTCATTGTTGTCAGGTGTATGAGGAAAGACGAGAATATGTAAAGAATAGGCCAAACTATTCTGTGTAAGTGTAGGCAAAGAAAAAATAACCCGTGACCAGAGAGAGGGATCCAATGCATTACTGTCTGGCCAGTCAAAGGATCCAATACCTCTCTAGTGGTAGTATCTCAACGGGCGGCTGGTGCCCTGGCCAACCTAACTCCCACTCATTAGGTTTTGCCTCTTCATACTACATTCTACAAAATAATCTTGTAAGCATTCTGGGGGTCACTTCATTTGCAGTCAGTATCATCTAAGCAGTTATTCCACCGTAACGAGAGTCTTCTATCTCCTGAGTTTTTGAATGATAGCTCCGACTTCAAAAACACTAATTCATTCTTGGATACACCAAGGCCTTCATCAGCTTCAGGTGTATTAATCAAATAAAAGAATCTCCCCTTCGGGAGTGGACCAATCCCGGAGATACTACATTATCGGGCCCATCCGTGGCAAAGGTGGAGTTAGGCCCAGCACTTTGCTAACACCCAAAAATCAGTTTAATATCATAGATCCCACATGTGGATCGTATCAGATATTAAGCTAATAAGAACTGATACCAGCCAAATTCTCTCTCTCTCTCTCTCTCTCTCTGTATATATATATATATATATATAAATATATATATATATATATATATATATATATATATATATATATATATATATTCAAATAAGCCATATATATTTTTGATACATCAATGTCTGGATTCTCTTAACGACCTCAGGATCAGAGCCCCAGGCGAAATCACACAAAGACAAGAGCTTGGCTCCGGCCGGGAATCGAACCCTGGTCGGCAAGCTTGTACAGACAGTGACTAAACCACTTGGCCACGAAGAAAGATAAAAGTCAATGACAATTCTTCTGTACTTATACCTGTCGAATTCGGGTATTTTGTACTTAGAAATGTGCAAAATTTATCATATATATATATATGTATATATATATACATATATATATATATATATATATATATATATATATATATATATATATATATATATATATATATATATATATTCATTACTTGTTAAGCTAAAACCATAGTTGAAAAAGCAGGGGTTCCAACAGGGAAAATAGCCCAGTGAGGAAAGGAAACAAGGAAAAATAAAATATTTCAAGAGCACTCAAATAAATATATCCTTTATAAACTATAGAAACTAACAAAACAAGAAGAAGACAAATAAGATAGAATAGTGTGCCCGAGTGTACCCTCAAGCAAGATAACTCTATCCAAAGACAGTGGAAGAAAATGGTACAGAGGCTATGGCACTTCCCAAGACAAGAAAACAATGGTTTGATTTTGCAGTGTCCTTCTTCTTGAAGAGCTGCTCACCGTAGCTAAAGGATCTCTTCTACAATTACCTAGAGGAAAGTGGCCACTGAACAATTGAGTGAAAAAGAATAGTTTTGTAGTCTCAGTGTTACCAGGTGTATGAGGACAGAAGAAAATATGTAAAGAGTAGGCCAGACCATTCGGTGCATGTGTAGAGAGAAGAATCCAATGTAGTACTATTTGGCCAGTCAAAGGATCCCATAACTATCTAGCGGTAGTATCTCAAAAGGTGGCTGGTGCCTTGGCCAACCTACTACCTATATATATATATATATATATATATATATATATATATATATATATATATATATATACAGTGTCCCAAAACAATGTAAAGACTCTTTGACTTTGGATAGCTAATAAACTTTTTTTTTTCTATTTCAGATATGATTTTGGAGTAAGACTGGCGGATACTGTGCTTACGTTCGAGCACAAAGAAAAAAATTTGCTCTGAAAACATTCTAGAAATGTGAAAATAAAGCTGAAGTGCAAAGACGATTTACGAGTGAGTTCCACAGGGATGCCCCAACACGCGTCACCATTTCACGAATCGTAGACAACTTTGAGAATCATAGGACCATCCAGTGCATGAAAAAGGGACATTCAGGACGAAAAAGAACATCAACCAGCCCAACTAAAGAGCAAGATGTTACTGCTAATATTCACAATTCACCACGAAATTCTGTTCGTCAACTGTCACGTGAAACAGGTATGCCAAAATCGAGCGTCCATCGCATTTTGAAGCGTGCGCAGCAGAAATCGAGCGTCTATCGCATTTTGAAGCGTGTGCAGCAGAAAACCTAAAACAATTGACGAACTTAGAGAGGCAGTTGAAGAAGAATGTGCTCAGATACCGAAAGAAATGCTAATAACAGTTTGTAATTCCATATTTTCACGATGCGAAAAGTGTATTGAACGGAATGGCAACCAGTTTGATCACTTAATGTGGGCTGATCTTTTTTTTTTAACATTCTCAAATTGCCCCATGTATCCTTACTTTTTCACTGTGAACACTCAGAATCTTTAAATGTACATTGTTCCACTCCTGTGAATCAGTTTTCCACGTTAATATCGATAAATTGAACAAGTTGTATCAATACAAAGTGTATACATAATTTTGGGACACTACATACACACACACACACACACACACACACATATATATATATATATATATATATATATATATATATATATATATGTCCCATGTCAACGGACAATGAGACATCGGAACATGGTTTTTTTTCACTTATTATAAAAATGTTCGCGAGTACACTTTACACAGCCAGATACTCTTCAGACGAGTACCTTCTTGCTCCAGTGATCGATCGAGTGGTAAATGCAATGTTGCTCTGTCAATATGCTGAACTGTTAGATTTTATGGAATTCTAGACTGTGATGGAATTATACTGTCACCAATAGGTTTACAACACGTCACTTACCAGACTAACACACGTCACCTATAGCAGAGTTTAGTGATCGCACTCAACAATTTATGAAAGTCACAGTACTCTGAAAAAGGTCATTAACCTCACTGTATAAAACACATACTTCTACATGTTTTTCATACAAGGATTAGAACATTATCCCCCCCCCCCCACAAGCTCCTTACTCCGGGAGGAGGTGCGCACTCACCCTCTCTAATCTATGACATATGGAGGACACTCAGACCTGGAATAGGGCATGGCATATACTAGAAAGAAATGCAACATAAAATATATACATAAAAATCCCTCCAAAAAATAAATATGTTCCACAAAAAAAGAAAAAGAAAAGAAATATTTCATGTAAAAATTATTTCACTCATTTCTCCTTATGACCTCTACAACGATAATACAGAATACCCAAAGTGAAAAAAAAGATTATATCAATATTGGTATTACACAACCTCATCAAAAAGTTCCCTCTGGTTGCTGGCAATACGGGCCTCTTGGGTGGGATAGGGGTAGGAATAGATATTCCTTCATCCCTCTATTTTACTTGTCAGGGTTTACGGCACAATTTTGCAACACAACTCACTACCACCGTTTTGCCATTTTAAAATCACTACTACACTTGCACCTGTACTATCAATCTGTGGCCACTAGGTGGTTTCCCGAAAAAATCATTCAGCTTCCTGCCCTTCTCTTGTAACTCTAAGTATAAGGTATTCACATCTACACCTTCTCTAACACTGCCTTTCCTCAAGGCTGAACTTTAATACTGTAGCCACTTGCCCTTCGGTAACCGCCCCGGCCCCAGCAACCAGGAATCATATAAATGCATGAATAATACATCATCTGCCTGATGGATTACATCTGACCTATTTAACCTCTCCCTGTTTGTTTTTAGGTTACAGTAGAATGTCATACGTATTGCTACACTCAGCAAAACTGTCACAACACTTTACTTCTACATTAAGCACCCACATAAGAACACATTGTTATCATCATGTCAAAAGAAGAAATGAGGTCTGTTCAAACAACAGCAACAGCAATAAAAATTCCTATTCATCAACTCGAGGAAGGTCGCGTATGCAGGGATAAGGAGGTACACTCTAATTGACACTTTTGAAAACTATCTCTTCTGGAACCACATGTGTGGTGTTCAGAGACTGTGCCATTAATAATGCTTTGTATCACTACTGTGTTAGATTTAACTATCTTTACTCGGTTCAGATCTAAGTACGCTGGCTTTAGTTTGTGTTTCCTAGGTTATAAACGTTTCAAATACACACGATCGCCCACAAATACTTTTACCGGTGCAGTTTTGAACCGACCATCATACTTTGAGCTGTGTTTCTTATTACCTCTTTTCAAAAACCTTTCAGTGGTGTTCATTACTCTCCTTAAGAGATTTAGTAAATATACACGATACTCCTTAGTTAAAAAATTTGGTAACTATTGCGAATTAATCAGGACTGTATACGGTAACACAGGATCCTATCCATACACTAAAAAGAAAGGCATGTCCTTGAGCGAGGCATTATATGCAATATTCAAAGATAGCTCAGCTGTAGGAAGCATGGCGTGCCAATGAAGGGGGTCATCAGCCACTAAGTAATGTAAAATTCACACCACTTCCCTATTATTTGGTTCCAATAAGCCATCAGCTGAAGGCCTATATGCAGTCACTGAAAAGTGTTCAATTTTCATCAAGTCTGTGGCCGATTTCACCACCTTATTTTTAAACTCGAGACCATTATCACTTATCAAAATTTTCGGGCAACCAAACCTAGTAATGAAAGAGCACATCGTCTGGGATAATGAATTTGCTAATTTATCCAACATTGCGTAAGTATGAGGGTAACGAGTAAATGCATCCACAAATAAACATATATACTTATGTTGAGTTATACCAGTAGGAAATGGTCCTAGTACATTCATATGCACCCTATGAAATTTAATAGGAATCACAGGCCACTTTCTATTTTCTGGTACAGTGTTTTTATGTTCTTTGAAACAGTTGCTAGCATGACAACATTTTATATAATTTTCTATAGATTTTTTCATTCCTAACCAAAAGAGGGATTCTCGTGCTCTCCTTAATGTTCTATCAATCCTTAAATGCCCTGCATATGGACTTGCATCTACAATGTGGATGGCTTGATTAATTAAAGAGGGAGGAAGAACTACCTGTGCGCAAAATTCCCCTTTCCCCTCTTCTCGTAAGCACAATATAAGAAATAATTTTCTATAGAAAACATTCTCACAAGGCACATTCAGAAATGATGGATAAAACTCTGATTTCCCTTTAATCACTGCTCGCACTCTTTCCATCCATTCCTCTTTTTTCTGTTCCTCTAGGACTTCTTTTATGTTCCAATCTCCCAAGTCAATCACACCTGTATCAGGGCACTCATTCCAGACACCCCTGGTCATGTCCCCGGCCACCCTCACACATTCACATTCACTATCCCCCCCCCATCTCTCTCTCTCTCTCTCTCTCTCTCTCTCTCTCTCTCTCTCTCCAACATTTCTACTAACTCTCTTTCTTTCACTCGTGGATCTCCTTTTCTGATTGGTCGTCACGTGAATTCACATAACGTTTTCTCTTTTGATGGGGGCCTTCAATTCTTGGTTTCGTTATTCGTTCCTCTTTTGTGCTCGAGTTGTTACTCCTCTTACTGCACCTCTAAAGAGGGCATCAGCTACCTTGTTAGCTTTACCTTCTATGTGGTCAAACCCCTTTATGTTAAACTCTAGCAATCTTTCAATCCATCTCGCTTGTCTAGATGTCAAGTCACCTTTGTAAAATAAATCCCGTAAGGGATGCTGATCACTTTGTAATTCAATTGGCTGACCTAATAAAAAGAACCGATGCCTCTCTAGAACCAAAAGAATAGCCAATGCCTGTCGATCAAATGTACTATAGTTATTTTCTACATCCCTGGAAAAAAAAAGCAAATGAGCTGCTCTCTACCTTTATCATCTCGTAGAAAAATTACACCACCAATAACTACGATACTTGCATCTGTTGTCACTAAAAACGGACGATCAAATCTAGGATATTTTAGTAAGTCATTGCTAGTTAAGGCAGTTTTCAAATGGTTAAAGGCCCTTTCTTCTTCCACTTCCCAATTCATTACTTTTTGTTTCCTTAAATCATCTAAGGGTCTCGCTATCTCTCCAAAACGGTAATGCTCAGTGAACCTAAGGAAACCAGCTACTTCCTTAGGGATACGTGGCCTTGGGAAATCTCTAATAGCTTCTACTCTACTGAGGAAGGCTTCGATACCTTCTGGGGTTATTATATGACCTAAAATCTCGACCTGTTTACAGAAAAAATTGCACTTTGACAAATTTATTTTCATACCATTATGTCGTAATGCTTCTGTAACTTTATGAATATTGTTATTATGTTCTTCAGCCGTTTTCCATGTAATTATGATATCATCTAAATAAACAAGAAGATTATGGCCAGTTAAGGGAGACCAAACCACCATCATTACTCTAGAAAAATTATTATGAGCATTTTTAATTCCGAAAAGAAAAAATTAAACTGGAATACTGTAGTTGATCGTTGGCTATAAATGGCGTTTTACATTTACTGTCTTCCTGAATGGGTATTTGATAGTATCCAGATTTTAAATAGATAGCTGTAAAATATTTACTATCTAGTACCTTCACAAGTAATTCTTTGATCGAGGGCAATGGAAATGCATTATCCTTAGTGACTGCATTTAACATCCTATAATCAATGCACAATTTTACCGAGTCATCCTTTTTCCTAACAGCTACAATTGGAGAAACCCAGGGGGATTTGCTCTCCTTGATAATCCTTTTTTTCCCTTAATTTACTAATTTCCCTTTCTATCTCTCCCTGGAAATGAATGGGTACACTATAAAGCCTCGACCTGATTGGCTCTGCGTGCATAGTTTCAATGCTAAAGGGAAATCGATCAATCCTCCTGGGTGGCTTGTCTCCAATTGCAATTACATTGGAATAAGTATTGACAATATTACTAACGACAGTTGATATTCTGGCGTACATAGTTTTTGGGCTTGCATAATCAAGTTCTGAGTTCGTTTGTCTGTGCGGGCTGGAGTTGTGGCTCCCAAGATCCCATTATTAGCAATTTCTCATAACTCTAATTCACGCACAGAATCACTTCCTAACACAACTCTTTATTTGACAAATTAACTATCGTAATGTCCGCTCTGTTCTCTTTTATTTCTGACAAGCCCTCTAAGACTGTGTGTGCCCATTTGTCATAGGGTTTAACTACGACCTTGGTTCCCTTCGGGAGAGGCTGACACAGTGTCACTGATATGCTTGTAAGTAAGTGTCTGGGGAGGCAATACTTCTCCACTTTCAGGTACAGCTGTTACCTTACTTCATTGTCTCTCCTTTCCTCCACAAGCACTTATTCTCTCATGACTTTCTATTGGCAAAATGCACCCTCCAGCTTTTACTGTTATTCTATCTTTTTCCCCGCAAATGTATATATGATTACTCATTATAGAATCCAAACCAAGTATAGCCTTGATTCCTGGAATTTCCAAGGTGGGCAAGGCAAAAAATTCATGTGTAAACTTCACAGATCTCACCTTAAAGTTGACAATCGTTGTATGTCTTTCTTGTAGTTTATTTCCTTCTGGCGTGTCGAGGATGATGAATGCCCCTGACTGTGGTGGGTTTGACGAGATTCCCTGTTCCAGAAGCAAAACGCTGGCTCCTGTGTTGATCAGCGCTCGAATGGACTATCTGGTAGGTCAATCCTGACTGCTAAAATTCCAAGCTGCCCATTAGGATATGTGTGGCATTTGCCAATGACCTTGCTTGCAATACCGCTGCCCCTTACTAATGTCCCTAGTGCTGCGGGGGTGAGGTCGGGAGTACCGAGGGCCACTGCTGCCCGCTCGACTGCTTCTATTGGCATGCGCGGGGGGGGGGGGGGCATAGTTCTCCCTCCTTTCCCCCTTCCTGTGTTTCCTTTTCCTTGGCTGTTGGGTGGGGGTTGGTGTGCCTCTGTCACAGCCCACCCGCCCTCGGAGTTTTTTGCTGGGAACTCTCAAATAGATGACTGTAGGCCTGACAAGTGTAACAGCAGGGGGATCCTTGGGTGGGGCACTCCACTCGTCGGTGGCCCTCCCCCCTCCCCCCCCCCACACTGCCAACTTCTGAAGACTCTTCTCACCTGCTGACTTCGTTCTCCCCTCTCCCACTTTGGGGGTTGGTAAGTGCCTCTCATGGTTGCCACCTTTTCGGAATCAGGGCAGTTATTCTCTGTCATTTTTTCTTCTGGCAAACTGTCTAGAATGTTTTGTATTGCCATCACTACTTCTGCTAATGAGCAATTATCATCAAACAAATAACCACATAAATACGGGCTTACTAATCTGTGAATATGTTTACGGGCAATTGCAATTTTATCACCTGGAAGATGGGCATTCTGTGTAGCAAACGAATCTCAATCTCGAAAAATACGAGTTGCAAAACTGAGAACTGAATCACCCTCTCGAATTTTGATTTTGTAATTTTCTTCCATTTCTCCTTTTCCTGCATCGGGTAAGTCATATTTCTCAATTAAACGTCGT
This sequence comes from Palaemon carinicauda, assembly GCF_036898095.1. Taxonomy (NCBI): domain Eukaryota; kingdom Metazoa; phylum Arthropoda; class Malacostraca; order Decapoda; family Palaemonidae; genus Palaemon; species Palaemon carinicauda. Next base: position 66,373,092 of record NC_090733.1, read on the forward strand.
TTTAATTCAGTATAACTTCTTAAACTGTCTTATGGCCAACACATTACCTCCATTGCCAGAGCATCTTTCAGCGACCCAATTACTTGAATTGTTTTTTTCTCTTTCTAACACCCCCATATGTGGTTACTTCAAAGTCTCTCAAAAGTACTTCGATCGATTGAAACCCTTCATTAGGCCGTTGATCATCAAAAGGCCTAACACTTGCCTGGAGTTCTGGCAATTTTCGAACTACTATGTTTTGAATATCTTCACTTGCTTTTGCATGAGTGCTTTCACTTGTGTGCGTTTGAACTTCGTATACTTAGGTCAGATATGCTCTGGTTGCATGCCGCTCCTCTTCTCGTTCAAATAATAACCTGTTTACTAACTCAGTTACGTTATCTAATTTATTTTCTAAGTCCTGCATTCGTTGCTCTTGTCTATATTCTTCATCGACATCACTATCCAAGTGCTCCTTCGTTTTCATCTCCAGCAGCAGCATCTTGAACTCTTATTTTACCGGCTTAAAGAACTACTTCCCTCATAGCATACACAAACAGATGTATTTTTTTTACCTGACACCATAATGGACCTCGGAACATGGGTTTTTTCACTTTATCATAAAAATATTTGTGAGTACACTTTACACAGCCAGATACTCTTCAGACAAGTACCTTCTTGTTTTAATGATCAATCGAGTGGTACTGCTTACCCCTCAGCAAGTAAATGCAAAGTTGCTCTGTCAATAAGCTGAACTCTTAGATTTTGTGGAAATCTCGACTGTGATGGAATTATACAGTCACTAATAGGTTTACAACATGTCTCTTATCAGACTAACACATGTCACCTATAACAGAGTTCAGTGATCATACACAACAATTTATGAAAGTCATAGTGCTCTTAAAAAGGTCATTAATCTCACTGTATAAAACACATACTTCTGCATATTTTTCATACGACGATTACGATATAAATATATATATATATATATATATATATATATATATATATATATATATATATATATATATATATATTCATATATATATTCTTACAAAGCTGGTCTTGTGTAGAGTAAATGCTGTAGTTTATTAATTATTTTATTTATATTTTATTTGTGCATTGAAGAGAGGTTAGCCAGCTCTTAAGATGAGTGCTCCTCGTGTAGATATAAGTATATTATGTAAATTACGTAAGACTTTCGTTGTGAATTTCATTGTATTCTTTATTCAAGTCAGTATATATGAATTTACGTTATTTTCAAGAATTAACTTTTTTATTTCCCGTATTTTTGTTACGAAATCTTACGCAACCTGTTTGATAGTGTTATGTGACCATATGGAATATGAGCAAGGGCTTATGTAATATTCTTTTAAATTTTTACGAGGTATTGCGTCATGTTTGAGAGATAATATACAATTGTTTTGGGTACCATGTGCTTTGGAATTTTTGCGAAAAACCTAGTGATAGGATGTTATCTTATTTAATTTGGGGACAAAGGAGGGGCGGAACTAGCTGACTGAGAGAGCCGTCTGGAGCGGCGTGAGTACACATTTGAGAGAGCGATACTTGGTAACTCAGACGCCTTGCCCTGACCCCACGCTTTCAGAACTCGCTCTCCTGGAATCTTCTGGAAGTAGCTAAGTAGCATAGCAGTAGTAGAGAAGCAGCCCTCTTGTGAAAGAGCCAAAAGTTCCCTCTCTCTCCGAGTACCTATAAAGTGTCCTCTCCTAAGTGACTCTGTGCCCCAAAGCAAATCATGCGTTGAAAAGATACGCAAGACAAAACTGTGATTTTGAATTCATTGTATTAGGGTGAGTGTTGGCATTGTGTAGAATTTTTGTAACTGGCCCTGTAGGAAAGTTATGTATTCGTATTGTTATCTGGTTATCTATTTTTCATCAAGTGTCAAACGTAAATGCACACAGATTTAATTTCATGTGAAAGAAGTGATTGTATAATTTCCATATGTGTTATTTCTTTTTCTTAGTCTAATGATTATTCAGATTTAACATTTTAAGTCAAGTCATTATATAATTTTCAGATCTTAACATTTTTGTTTTAGTGTAAATTTTGTTCAAACTTAATATTTTGAGTTATTGTATTTGTTATTATGTAAATTCTTTTCCAAAGTGTTTTAATTTATAAAGAATATACTTATTTTTGTAAAGAGTGTATTATTCCAATCACCATTGTTTAGAATAGTTACGCTCATATCCTGTTAATGAACAGTAGTAAGTTTATTGGTAATAATAATTACCCAGTTTAGTTTTGAGTGTACTTAAGAGACCTTTGGATATTCAGTGTTTTATATATTGCTGTCTGGGAGTTATTTAATGGTTTCAAAATTTGAGTAATAATATTTCAGAGTGTACCATTTTAATGTAAGAGCAAACAAGAGATTTTGGAATTCAAGAGGTTGATTAACTTGCCAGTCGTAGTATTTATTATATGATATGTTTGGTTTGCAGTCACGAGCCATAGTATAATATATTTTTTGATGCTCAAACCCGGGAGCCATCATCGTATAATATATTTTTGGTGCCCAGACCCTTAGGATCGAGTGAGTCTGTTTTAAATATTGATGATAACAGGCCCATGCTTTTATTAAAGGTTTTGAATAGTACAGTTTTAATAGGATTTTGTGTATTGTTTGGATATATTTTTGGAAAGGAATTCAATATTGTCAATTACAAGATGGCATAGTTTAATATCCAAAAGTTTTTGAATAATCCAAGTGTTCAGGAATTGTCAGAAGCTAATGTAACTAAAGCTTAGTGGCTCTCTATCTTAATGGCATGTGGTGGCCATGCAATGAGCAGAATGTTTCAAGCCCAAATTAAGTGTCTAGCCTTATGTTGACCAGGCTGACATGAGTGTTCTTATTGTTTACATACGACATATCTGTTTTTAACGTTGTTAATAGTTTATATAGGACATATCTGTTTTGACGCTGTTACTGTTTTTAGAATTATATATTGTTAATTATTCTCATCATTTATTTATTTCCTTATTTCCTTTCCTCACTGGGCTATTTTTCTCTGTTGGAGCCCTTGAGCTTATAGCATCTTGCTTTTCCAACTAGGGTTGTAGCTTGGCTAGTAATAATAATAATGATAATAATAATTAGAATCGTTGATAAATTCGAGAATTTTTTTGGAAATGAATATTGTGGAAGCTTGTGAACTGTTGGAGGAAACTGAGGAAGAATTTTTAGTGATGCAAAGACCTGTTGACCATCAAACTGAAGGCATGAAAGAAGAAAGGGATGTTAAGGCTGAAATTCAATGAATTGCAGCGAAAGAGAATCTGATTAGGTTGAAGATGATGGTAGAACAGGAAGAAGGAGAGAAAAGAAAAACGAAATGCGAAAGAAATGGAAGCAAGACGAGAAGAAGAAGATAGAGAAGAAAGACGACGTGTGAAAGAAATGGAAGCAAGACGAGAAGAAGAAGAGAGAGAGAGAGATTGTAAGACACGTAAGGTTAATGGAAGCAAGGTGAGACGAAAAAGAGATGGAAGAAGCAACGTATGCGTAGGAGTTGGAGCCGTTGAACGCTTGTGCACAGTTAACAACGCAGACAGAGAAGGCCCCTACTAAGCATGAACCCATGTTTAATGTGTCGGAAATTCCAAGGTTCACAGAAGAGGCTCCAGATGAGTTCTTCAATCCTTTTGAAATGGTCTCAGCGACGATGAAATTGCCAGAAGATGAATGGTCTGTGTTATTATAGAGTGTGCTCTTTGGGAAAGAACGCAGTGCTTACTTATCCTTATCTCAGGACCACAGGATGGAGTATCAAGAAGTGAACAGGAGCGAGCTGCAAATGTATCAGATGACCCCTGAATATTATAATGAAAGGTTGAAAAGCTTGTGAAAGGACGAGAAAATGACTTTCCTCGATTACACTTATAAGGTACGACAATGTTTAAAGAGATGGACAGAGGCTGCTAACGTAATTGACAATACTAGAATTGATAATACTAGAGCAGTATCTATGAGGAATTCCTGAATACATTCGAATGTACTTGAGAGAGAGAGAGAGAGATGAAGAAACTAGATAAAGCCGCTTTGGTGAGTGAAGATTGTTATATTATCAGTCGTAAACCCTCCTCAGGTATGAAGTTTCAACTGTCGTTCCAACCAAGTATCAAGTATTCACCGAATCATGGAAACCAGTTCGGTAATAACTACGGGAAGAAGTTCAACAGCTACAACGGAAGTAGTACTAGTACTGTCCCTAAGCAGAATGCTATAGTACACATTAATAAACATCGAATTGTCTTCCTCCAAGAATCGGGAAAGGCATGCAGAAGGTTGATATTGTCTGTTTTAAGTGTGGAAAGAGAAGCCATATCAGTAAGGAATGTTGGTCAAACCAACCGAAAGCAGTCGCCTAAGTATTTAAGGATAATCCGACTTCACAGCATGCAAAGAAGAAGAAGCAATCGGGAAAGGACGGAGAGGAAAATAAACCAGCTAACGTCTACACAACAAACAGGATGAACCCAAACAGCGCAGATGCCTTTAAACCGTATCTTTATGAAGGTATATTAACAGCAATAGACGGGAGTGAGCGAACCCTGGTCAGGATATTGCGCGACACAGGTTGTAACCATAGTGTGGTGGTAAGAGAAATACACTCGATGGTGGATCAGTCTCTCACAGGAGACTCAGTTATTTTGAAGGGAACTGTCATGCGAGTTGATGACAGGTAATTTTGACTTTGCGGTAAAGGATTCATTGGCTGTCGGAGTAGACGTCCTGCTGGGTAATGAGGTTGGTGGAGCACTGTTCGTGCCTTGTCCCATTGTAACAGAGAAACTTTTGAAGTATAGTCCTATGACTGAACTTGAGAAGGACTACCCGTATCTGTTTCCTAGTTGTGTTACGACTAGGAGTATGAAGAAGAAAGTGGCTGCTGAAACAGAGGAATAAGAAATCGAAGGAACAATGAACTTGGCGGATTTGTTTTCTGAAGAAGACGATTCCTCAATGCTACGCAAGAAGAGAACTCCTGAGTAGGCCCGAACGAAAAGGAATGACAGACGAGTGGACAAGAGGATAAAGAAGAAATGGACTTGAAAGAAATAGAAAATTCAATGTTAGAAATAGGACAAGGGAGTAGGAAAAGGCTGATAGGATTGTAACGGATGGATAAAACGTTAACAGAGTTATTGTACAGTGTGGTGGACGAGACAGAGCCACAGCAGTCTCCGACCTGTTATTATCTCAAGGTTGGGTTGCTTATGAGGAAGCATAGACCCCCGATATCCCTGCAAATGGGGGATATATCGGCAGTTATTAATTTCCGCACCGTCGAGAAGACAGGTGATCGCTGCCGCACACGAGACGGGACTTATGGGGATAAGGAAGACGACAGAAAAGATAATGGAACACTTTCTGGCCTGGCATGCATAAGGACGTGAGTCAGTTTTGCCGTGCAGGTCATGTATGACAAGTGGCTGGAAAGCCGAACAAGTACATTAAGAAAGCTCCCCTACATCCAATAAAAGTGCGAGGAGAACCCTTCAGCAGGGTAATGACTGACATTGCAGGATCTTTACCAAGGACGAAAAACGGTCCCGAATATAGGTGAACCTTGATGTGTCCAGTAACGAGATACCCAGAAACCATACCGGTCAGGAACATCAGTGCAAAAATAATCGCCAAGAAGTTACTAGACTTTTTTACTAAGTTTGGTATACCAGAAATCGTTCAAAGTAGCCAAGGAACAAATTTCACGTCATAATTATTTCAGGAGGTAATGACACTGTTGGATGCAAAACAACAACTACCAATTGCTTATCATCCGGTGACCCAAGGTGCCTTAGAGAGGTTTCATCAAACAATAAAAAGAATGTTAACAAAGTTCTGCAATGAAATGGGGAATGAATGGCACATCGGACTACCGTTGATGTTGTTTGAGATACGTATTGCTTATCAAGAAAGCATGAGATGTAGCCCGATTGAAATGGTATTTGGATGATAAGTACGAGGACCGATTAAAATGTTAGCAGAAAGATGGAAGGACTGAGAGGAAACGGAAGGAGAATATGTCAAGAATTTGAGAAAATGGATCGATGAGATGAAGAACTTTTTCCTAGAAGCTATGAAGACGACGAGTCAAGGACGAACGAGGAAAGATTTGGTATGAAGAATAAAAACAGGCAGGTTGCAGGACCCTTCAGCAAAGGACCAAAGAAAATGTTGGCAGAAAAAAGGGAGGATCGAGAGGAAACGGACGAAGGAAATATCAAGAATTTGAGGAAAAGGATCATCGAGTTGAGGAAGTTTTCCTTAGAAGACGGGAAAACGAGTCAAAGATGGGCGAAGAAAAGGTTTCCTATGAAGAGTACGAACAGACAGGTTTCGTTAGGACCGCAGGTATTAGTTTTCCTGTGGCTAAGGAGATTCCCACTCACCAACAAGTTTCAAGGACCTTTCAAGATTTTGGAGGAGAGTAGTGACTGGACCTACGTTATCGAGATACCAGAAAAGAGGAAAAATCTGAGGGAAGCCAAATTAACTTCGAAACCGAGACTTCAAGCATTGGATTTCAATGAGAGGTTACTTATCCAAGTTGATGCGTTGGTTAACAGGATTGGAGCTGTATCATTGCATTAAGATAAGGAAGGAATTCTTCACCCTGAGTGTTTTATGACAGCGAAGCTGAAGAAGCAACAATGAGTCTACTCGACAGTAGAAAGGGAACTACTGGCATTAGTCACAGTGAAAAGGAAGGTTGGAATTTACGTAGATTGACCACAGAATGAGATTTCATTGTACTCGGGTCATAATCCTTTAACTTTTGTTAATAAGATGCAAAGTAAAAATTAAAGGTTAACTAAGTGGTCATTATGTTTGCAACCGTATTGTATTAATGTAACCATATATCAGGTAAAGATAACGTGGTTGCATATTATTCATCTTGAGCTGAATTGATGGATTAAGGCCCAGAATAAATAATTTATTTGGGAGGGGGAGCTATCTTACTAAGCTGCTCTAGTGTAGAATAAATACAGTAGTTTATTAATGATTTTATTTATATCTTATTTGTGCATTGAAGAGAGGTTAGTCAGCTCTTAAGATGAGTTCCCCTCGCGTAGACGTAAGTATATTATGTAAATCACGTGAGACTTTTGTCATGAATTTCATTGTATTCTTTATTCTAGTCAGTATATGTAAATTTATGATATCTTTAAGAATTAACTTTTTTTATATCATGTATTTTTTTATGAAGTCTTACGTAACCTGTTTGAGAGTGTTTTATGTGACCATAAGAAATACATATGTATATATATATATATATATATATATATATATATATATATATATATATATATATATATACATATATATATATATATATATATATATATATATATATATATATATATATATATATACTGTATATATATACATATATATATATATATATATATATATATATTCATTCATGTATATATATATATATATATATATATATATATATATATATATATATACATATATATATATATATATATATATATATATATATATATATATATATATTCATGTATATATATATATATATATATATATATATATATATATATATATATATATATATATATAAAAGCCATGGGGGAGAGCATGCCTGCTCTTTCTTAGTACTGGTTCCAAGCCTGGATAAATGGTGGGGGATGGTCAGCAGGAAGGACATCCAACCTGTAAAACACCCTGTCAACTCTTTCAAGATGTTTCAGCAACATAGAAATCTTAATATGGCTAGAACGTACCTCGGAAGCAACATGCAAGGCCCTCGCCTGAGTGCTATGGAAAATATACAAAGGCTACCTTCTAAATGGCGGAGAAGGCTAAAAAAGAAGGTCTGATATAGAATTAACAACATATAAGGTGTTAGAGTGGCCTTACTTTACGTAGGGACCATGACGGGAAAAAACTTTGAAATAGTTAAAATGAAAAAGGATATGAAAATTGAGGTTCTGATAGTACAGGAAACGAAGTGGAAGAGCTAATGACCTGTAGAAACTGGCACAGGATGCAAGTTGTGCTATGTTGGAATGGAAAGATGGAATGAAGTGGGAAAAATTGTGTCCCCTAACTTTCTAAAAGACAATGTACTCGAAGTGGAAAGAATTAATGATCGTATCATTAAAATTAAATTGGAATGGTTTGGGGAAAATTTGAGCATCATAAGTATTTATTCACCACAAGTTAGGAGCCCCAAGGTTGAAAAAGAAAACTTCTATATTGAATTAGATGGAGCCGTACAGGAGGTACCAATTACTGAAAGATTATTGTTTGGTGGAGATTTCAATGGACATGTTCGTGCTAATAATAGAGGATTTGAGGAGGTTCATGGGGGGCATGGTCTAGGAGTGCAAAAGGATGAGTGACCGAGTATTCTTGACTTTGTCCTATCACATAGAATGAAAATCATAAACACAATGTTCAACAAAAAAGAAAATCACTTGGTAACATATAGAAGTGGCAATGCTTTCTCCCAGATTGATTGTATATTGGGTAAGAAAGGAGTTTGCGGCATATGTCCTGAACTGTAAAGCCTTGCCTTATGAGCAAGTGACAAGCCAACATAAAACATTACTGACAGATAAAAAGCTAAAAAAAGAAGAAACGGAAAAGAAGAAATGGTACCAGAAAGTTCTGCTTGTGTAAATTGAAAGATGTAGAAAAACGGGAAGCTTTTGTAGAGAGTGTTAGAAATGAGCTTGTCGAAGTTAAATTCGATAACATACAGGACCTAGACCACACCTGGTGTGTGATAGAAGATATTACAAAAACAATAGGATTAGAGATATGTGGAAGATCACCTAGTAAAAGAAAGAATAGACAAGATACCTATTGGTGAAGCGTAGAAATAGGAACATCCTTAAAACCAAGAGAGAAAACTGAAGACCTGGAAAACATCAGAGAAGAATGAAGGGGAGCAGTATAGGATTGCAAAGAAGAACTAGAAACAAGAGAAGGGGAGAAGAAAATATTTAGAATCACAGCTGAGCAAAATCCAAGAGGTAATAATGTAAAAACAGTTAGAACAATTAGAGATGGAAATGGCAATATTTTCAGAGGCGACGATGAAATGAAGGGTAGATGGAGAAGCTATTTTGAAAGGTTAATGAATGAAGAAAAGCAAAGAATGACAACAGTGGAAATGGAAATCATTTCTAGTCAATTCAAGAGATAACAAGAGTGGGAGTTGAGAGAACCTTAGAAAGTATGAAAAACAGAGAAGTGACGGGACTAGACGAGTTATTAGCAGAGATTTGGTAGTATTTGGGTCAAGATGAAGTAACGGTTCTTTATAAGCTGCTAAATGCTATTCTGAAAGGGGGAAGGATGACAGCTGCCTGGAGAATAAGTATTCTGATCCCCATATACAAAGCAAATGGTGATGTAATGGAGTGTTCAAACTGTAGAGGGATAAAATCACTTTCTCACATCTTCAAAATCTGGGAAGGAATCATAGATGAAAGACTGTAAAAGGGTTGGTGCATATTTCGGACATCCAACAAGGTTTCATGCCGGGCAAGAGAACAACAGATGCAATACTTTCTGTATGACTATTAACAGAGTAATATAGAGAAGGAAAAAATGAACTTGTATATGATATTTAATGATCTAGAAAAGGCACATGACCGGGTACCACTAGAAGAGATTTGGAAATGTTTAAGGGCCCGAGGAATACCTGCGTGGTATTCAATGTACTGGTAGGGTTTCACCAAGGTCGACCTTGACCCCATTTTTATTCACTCTGTTGGGAGATGTACTCACAGAAGATCTGAGATGTGAAATCCCCTGGACAATATTGCATGCAGATGATGTATTTCCATGTCCTACTGATGATGAAGAACTAAAAATGAGAGTAGAGGGATGACAGAACTGTCTGAAAGAGAGTGGTCTGGGAATTTAAGGAAGCAGAAAGGGAGAGAGGGATAGATCTTAAGGCTCTTATTTTCCTGAGCCGCTTTGTCCATGACTTCCTTAACCAATTTCTTGGGGAAGAGGTCTTCCCCACAGATGTTGGAGTCAATCAGGTTTCTAGGTTCATGCTTGATCGTCACTGTGGCTAGGGCGTGTTCTCTACATGCTCTTCTGGCTAGGAAGAATGCATGGTGAGTCTTTTCCAAGACAGGAAAGAGATCATATTTGGAATAGTTTCCAATTAGCATCTCCAGATAAGATTGGAAGGAAAAAGAGGCAGATAGTCTCTCTTTAGCTTCCAATTCTTCCCTATGGATTCAGGAATTCTAGGCAGTTTCTCATTAAGCTGCTTGCCTCTGTTGTCTTTATCCAGTTTGCTATCAGTAAAAGTATGTTGGACATCTTCCCAACTGTCCGAATCATAATGAAGGGCTAGGGAGACAGGTTTGCACTCTTCTAGCACTGGCAATGGTTTACTCTCCACTACTGCTTTCTTTACAGCCTCTAAGCTTTTAGAGGTGAAGGGAAAGACAGTATCCTTGGGAGCTACAAAGGTGGCCTGCTTCCAGCTGAAAGCAGAAAATTGGGTATTAGTGAATTCGACCATCTTTAGCTACTTAACCAAAAGAGACTAAGCCTTGCTGTGGTCCAGGATGATTGTCTCCTTAGGGATCGTATCATCCCTAATGGGGGCTTTTGAGTTGAACCTTACATAGCAGTATGGATAACTATCAATCGATGGGAAGAATTCATAATCCAAGACTGGCTTGGAGCACCAACTCTCTCCAATGTGGAGGTACCTTAAGGCCATATGCTCAGCTTAACGCCAAGGGTTCTTAACTGTGCATTCAGGTAGGCTCAAAGCTGGGGGAGCCTTGGAAGTAGGTGCCTTTTGTAAAGCTATTTTCCCCTTAAAGCTTCTAAGGGTGCCATAAATTCCATTTGACCTGGAAACAAAGGTTTATCTGGCATAGGAACAGGGGTCGAAGTAGAATCTAGGGCCTGGGCAGCATGGTTGTGGGAACAAGCTAAAGAAGTATTGGGAACTCTACTCACCCGATGTACATTCAATGACTCCTCAGAGGCTTCCGTGGACAGCAGGATCCTCTTTCTCTCTGATGACACGGACGAAGTTGTCGACATGTTGTCGGTGTTAAGGCTCATGCCTTGCAGAGTATCCTGAACTTTATCCTCCGCATGATCTACTATTACTGGCGGGAGTTGAACTGTCGGTAACTGGTGACCAAAACCAGCGGTCACCTCGGCCTTGAGAAAGAGGAGGTCCTTAAGTTCCATTGAAGGAAGACAGGTCTACCTAGTTGAGAGCTCTTCTGGAATCCTCTAACCCAGTGACGAATTGTCTTCCGACTTCGCGCTTGCACATCCAAGGAGACGTCGGTAGCGTGAAAGCCGGTGTGAAGTAGGTCCTTGCAATCCTGACAGTTAGTAGGTTCCCAGATTGCAAAAGACCCTTTGGAAACATGACAGTCTGCATGTTTCCAGCACGTCTTGTGGCTAGAAGGCAAATTTTACTCGCTTGGTACAGGTGACCATTGAACACTCCACTTCATAAGTAACCTGTAAAGAAGGAAAATTTCAATGATTACAAATCGTTAAAAAGATTTTATTTTTAGAATTAGCAGACATAAACATTTCACAGAAATTATGCTTAAAAATAATCCTAGCATAAATATTCCTACTAGCTATAATATGGCTAAGACTACAAAATATTGGATACACATGCCAAACAGCTCAGAAATCATTGAAGTTTTATAAGAAAAAGCTATCAATGACAGTGTGGTAGGCATATGGAGGAATAGATCACATCAAAGAAACACCAGTACCTCCAAAGTCGGTTTATTGGACAACCTAAGATAGGAAATTCACTTGTCATACTGCCTAAGTCAGTAACATCTGCCCCTGAAACGGCAGTAGCGGATTTAAGGTGGCAGTTATTTTTAGCAAACATGATATAAACTGACCTTTCAACGCCCAGATATGTCGACACAATGCAGCAGAGGCATTGTTGAGTTGACAAGAAGAGAGAGGACAATCCCATAGAGAAGGTCAGGGAATAAGGAAACCTGCTTTTAGCCTGTAAGATAATGAAAGATGGACAGGATGGCCAGGATGCCAAGAATTGAAAATTCAAGGGATATCCTGACAACCAGGCGGGATCCAATCGACCAACTTCAGAGGATAATGTTTCTGAGATATGGGAGAGTACAAGAAGGAGCAGATGACCAGTCTAAGGCTGAAGCTAAGGCAGCAGAGGGAATTTCCCATAGATAACACATATCCAATGCTAGAAGAACTCAAGCTGACAAGACCGGAAGCAGGGAGAGAAGGCAACACTTCTGGCAAGATAGACTAAGAAGGCAAAGGAGTCAAGACTCTGCAGCAAGAGGTACATAGCTAAGGATTAGAGGCTGCAGTCAAAGAAAAGGCAACTGTTAAGGCGACAGAGGAGAACACCAAAGGGTACCAATTCTTTGTCTGGTTAGGGTTAGGCCATAGGAAAACTGTGCAGGCAACCCTAGCCCACCTAGCGGGTGAGGGAAAAACTCAAATGCTAGGGTAAGATGACTAGACAAGATGAACTGTTGTTCCCAGTACAGTCAGGTTATGGCCTGACCAGGAAGGGGAAGGAGCAGAGAAACCACCCAAGAGTGGTCCCTGAGGTATCAGAGAGAATTATTCCAGGGCAGGAAAAAATCTCGTCCACCTTGGGCCAGGATACATAGCCTACAAGCTGTCCTGTCCAAAGATGGGAACGATGAGTACTTCAGTCACCATGGGACTAGACAGCGATGGGAACAAGGTTCCACAGCAGGTAGACAAACTAGTAGGCACAAGGGGAAGGGAAGAGGGTGGTGATGGGAGGCTCAGAAATTGGTAAGGCGGCAGGACAGGAAGACCTAACTGCCACATTAGAATAGGAATAGTGTTCTAAGGGGTCTGCAGTGATAGGGCACAGAGGAAAAATCCTCACAACCAGCCATAGCCTACCAAAACTAAGAAGGAAGGCTAAGAATGGGTAAGGTGGCACAAGGGGGTCTACCTGCCAGCATTAGAACAGAGGGTAATGAATTCAAATGAGTAAAGAAGTAGACACAGAGAACAAGTTCCCAAGACCTGTGCCACCTTGCCAAACATATAGGCTAAGTGGAAAGTGAAGACAGTCACCCTAGGACAATTGTAAAACACTATTCAACTCCCAGAGAGACTTTCACGACCCCAGCTCCCCAATGTGACAAATCAATAGCATGGGAGGATGGGCAGCCTTTCGAAACCAGTAAGATTAGGTGAAAGAAGTGGATGGTGCACAAGTGTAAATTCGCCAGTCATGGCCACCGGCCAGGGTAGAGCTAGTTTAAGCCAAGACTAATAATAAGCGCACAAGCAACACCAGAAAAAAGGGTGGGATACCCCATAATCATACCACACTGTAAAAGAATAATGTAAAACATATTTCTACAATAATATGACTAAATAACTAAGCATTTCTGAGCGATTTGGAAACATGATGAAATGGCACCGACTGCATGCCACCCACAGGCAATAAAAAGCATGCATATCGAGTAAATACGAGGTAGAGACAAAGTTTTCCAACACACAAGAATAGGGTCCTCAACTTAGTCGATGAGGAAGAAGTTTAAGCATCCATGGTTGCTAAATCAGTCAAAAAGCTATGAAAACAGAGAGACAGAACTCCAAGCAACTGTCAAAGATGACGTCTGGTAAAAGGAATGGTTCTACAGGAAACCTGTTAGTTGTAGCACATTGATATCAGGAGTTATAACGGCTCTCTAAGCCCACGTATCCTACCCTATCTCATTTCCTTCAGGACAAGATTATCTCTATTCGGGGAAGGATAGCCATGGCTTGTTATTAACACATCCCTGATTTATACACGATATCTCTCGGGATATTCGCTCTAGAGGTTACAAATCTGTGATACATTTAAGGTAAAATTCTCTGGTATTTCACTTGCAGAAATATTCCAAGTAGAAAGCTGCCATTGATGAACTTCCATCAGAATGACATGGCTCGAGCCCAAAAACACCTACAACAAAAATTACAAAAATTACACCGTTTTCTAAAGGTGAATTACTCAATACTTTTCCAGTATATATGTTTTTTATTTACTAATTTTATTTTTTAATTTTATCGGTTTTACAAAGATGTCTTTAATTTTTCCTTATCTTTATTTTTTACGTTATAACAATGAAAAACGTCAACATGAATAAGTGAAAATCTGCAATTTTCGCTTCGAAAAAAACTATCTCATACTTATTTGCACCTCATTTACTAGTAGATTTATTGGAAAAAGGTTGCATCCACCTGAAAGGTCTATAATTCTACACAATTTACGTATTAAAAAAATCCTCAAACATAATTATTGTATTTTTCGTGAATTTCTAAAAACAAAAAAAAAAAATTTATGATATTTTAAAAAAATTTCACGTTCAACACGATTTCTTTTTTATATATTTTTTTCAGCACTCCAGTTATGTTATTTTTACATTAGTACAAAATTCAATCGTTTGCCAATATGATGCAACTAACCAGAAGCCATAATCTGTTATAGTTTGAACTTTTGTTCGCGAATGTCATTTTTTGGCAAAGGCCATATGTGCTGTACCTCAACTCGACTTTTGTAAGGGCATAAGCACCAAAGGGTTAAAGTGTGTATGGACATAACTGAATTAAAAAATAGTTATGTTTTGTTTATTCTTTAAAAAATTCCCTTTCCACGACATTATTCCAGATTTATTTACATTTTCGCTGAACTATGTGTACAACAAATTGAAACATAATATGTCCTGCATATTTATGTCTGAAGTTTTTGTCCTATACCGAGTAATTTTCTATGAAGATATTGCTTTTATTGTAACTTGATTAATAATTTGACCGTCCTAAGAATTTAAGATGAACTTATGAAATTATGGTAATTATAATTGCGGAAAGTTTTGAGAATGCATGGGAGATATGCTCCAAGAAAACCTTCCTGCAACAAGCAATGAAGATCTCCCCCGGGGGATATGAGCACACCATCGGAGTTAATACTTCGAATGCTGCAATTCGTAAACCTTCATGCTAATGTCCTCTTCTAAGAGTTAACATCAACCAAAGCCACCTCACGCTCAGGCACTATTTCAACTCGTCCTAGAAACCCTGTGAGATACTGGGAAGGATACTAGTCTATATACGATATCGCTAAAAGCGAAAAGGGGTCAGTAGTGTAACAATTCATTTATTTACTCTAAATTTTACCTATGGGCTTTAATCCAGAAATGAGGATTTAAACATTTGAAGCACTTAAGAAAAGGAGTGCAGCCCCTAATATTGCTCTTACCTTTATTACTTTAATTTCATTTACCCTCATTACTACTACATCTGGTAAAATCAGCACACTTAAATTCAGTTTTCAGGGAACTATCTCAAATCAGTATTTAACTTAGTCTTCCAGTTTGTAGTAATGCATATTAATTCATCAATAAAAGCAACAAAAGGACACGAGTCGGGTTAAATATACCTAATACTACTATTCTGTAAAAGTTACAACAATTATGAACTGGACAGCCTATCAATATCAAAGGCAATGAAAATTAAAAGATCAATCTAAATCACAATGAGAAAATTTTCTTCACTCTTCTTTTTTCCTTTTGTATTTGGCCTCGCTCCCACTAATATAGTAGATACCCTTGAAATTTTTGCCTTAGTACTTTACGTTTTCTTCTACCATGACACAGGTAGAATGTGTTTAACTGAAAGCTGTTGACATACACCATATTTTCGTGATGTCAGGGGTAGAAACAAAGGACAACCACCATCTGCCATGTGACATTAGTTCTTTTCATAAACTATGTGTTTTGAGATAAATTATTACGCTGAGTTTGAATATAATTTAAGTACTGCTGATTTATAAGCAGGTTGTATTTCTCACAATCAGTTCAATTCTGATTGATTTTAAGAAGTGTACCTATTGCACCAGCCCTTTGCTAATTACTCTTTTGAATTATTAATTTTTAGTATACCAGAATAGGTAGGATTCTTATGTATGTTTGTTCCCCTAGAGTTGCAAGATTTCTCTTTGTATTTTTAACAAAATCCTACCTCCACCTCTCTCCTTACAATAATACAATATCCTACCCACAAGTCCCGATTTGTCACCTCAACAAACTAAACTCACCTGTTGGAAGCTGACCCAGGTGAGGGCATACGACCTAAGATTCACCCCATTTGCCTACGACCTGCCACGTTGCACAGATGTAGCACCAGCCAGTCAGCACTTATTTCTGGCCACCCATAGCCTTCCCCTCGGAAACCTGCGATTGTTCCAGCACCAGAAGACTCAATTGTTTCCGAAAAAAGGAGCAGTTGTACAGGCTGGAGAGGAAGAGGAACCTGATCTAGTGGTACCAATTATCCCAGTTGTAAGGGATATCTTCTAGGGGGGGAGGGGGGGAGTACTGGCCAGTTTGAAAGTGTGTTCATACACCAGCTATTATCTGGACAAGGGCTTTCCACGAGTACTAAGTGAGTGCAGGTAAACCCTGTTGCCACTTAAATATTCCTATTATTGGATAGATTTTTAATTTTCCGTTACTTAGTTTCAACTGGCTCTTTTACACGATTTGGGCTGTGTATATGGGATATTGCGTATAAACTTTGTATAATTTATTTGCTTTTAGAGTAGTCCAGTCTCGGGGTCACAGGACCACGTGTCCGACCTCATTTTTAATCATATGACATTGTAAAGACCTCGAGTCTAGAGGAATCGTATTTTTATTAGAATTTTGCATTTCTTTGATTGATGTTAATTATTTCCTTTAATTTTTTGCCAATGTCAAGATGTCTGATTTAACATTGTAATTTTTATAATAAAGTACTTAGATTAGGTTATCCACGTTCGTATTTCTACTCCTTTTATTTCATTGATTATGTGATGTATTGGAATTTGGTTAGAGATAGCCATATTTGATATATTGAAAGAGTTAAGTTTATCTGAATAACTTAAAGGTATAAGTGAGTTAGCAAGAGAGTACTTAGTATTCATTCTCAGTGCTTCGAAGGTAAAGATCCTTATTTCAACATTACTTCAATACATCCCTACTCACATCTATTGCCATTGTCTCCATTCATAACGTAAAACTCCTGTCCAGCATCTTACTGAGGTCTCTGGGATGGAGCCAAAACAGAGCCTTAGAGTGAGAGGGCTTTAGTAATGATAAAGCTTAGGTAGGCCATGAAATTGATTTTTTTTTTCATGTGTGGAGTTTTTAGGTATCTACACAGATGAAGCTTTTCTATTAAGAGTGAAGGTTTGTGCAGTACATCACCAAAGTTATTGCCAGGGCGCTGTGCCCTTGAGTTTTAGTGCTCCTATCCTCCACTGATCCTCTTTGTTGCATGTTGTAGGGAGACATTCCTGGAACAGCAAGTTCCCACTTAGTAATCAAAATAATTCTCTACACACAATACACACAAATCAAAGGTAAATGTTCTGTCCAGAGAGTTGATATTAACCAAAGCCACCTCACGCACAGGCACTAGAAACCCTGTGAGACACTGAGAAGGAAATTAATCTACATACAATAATGCTGAAAACAGAAAGGAGGCAGTAGTGTAATAATTCATTTATTTGCTCTAAACTCTGCCTACTGACTTAGATTCAGAAACAGGATTTAAATCTTTGAAGCGCTTAAGAAAAGGAGTGCAGTCACTACTATCACTCTTACCTTTATTATTTCAATTTAATCTACTCTCACCACGAATACATCTGGTATAATTAACACACTTAAATTCCCTTTCAGGGAGCTATCTCATATCAGTTAAATCTACCCAAAAGTTACAGCAATGATGAATTTGATATCCTAACATTATCAATGGTGATGATAATTATGATCGATGGAAATCACAATGCACAGAAATCAAAGATGAATGGAAATGCCAATAAGTAAATGTAAATTAAATTATATTCTAACTCTTGTTTACTTAAACTAGAAATCTATTATGATGAGTTTATCAGTACATGAAAGTATACCATGAAGTAAACACCTGTTCGAAGACCTGGGGATAAGATATCAAAACAATTATATCATATACAACAATATCCTCGCACGCCACTCACAAGACAAAGCCAAACAAATTATTTAAAAATGCATAATCTATTCTAAAGGGGGGGGGGGAATTGTGTGGCAATAAGTTTCTATAAACCACGTGAATTTCGTCTTGCAATTCAAGCCTTGTGTTCCAATTTATGGCAGTGTTGTCGTTGTAGACTTTTTCCATCTGACCTACCCCTGTGTCCCTGTTTGCTTAGACGACCAGGGTCACTGGATCTGGTATAAACTTCCGTACTTGCTTCTATGGTCACCGGGCCAACGATTTTGGGTTCACTGGGACTCCTTTGTCCAGTTTTAGACAATCAATGGGGCGAACAGGGGGCAATGTGAAGGGTAGGCCAGGGTTTTTCCTCCGTCACGACAGGTGAGGTTCATCTGGACTTGAAGACGTCTCACAAACGAATAGGCAAAACTCCTAGGAAACTTGTCTGTTGTTACCCTTGGACAGTAGATCTACATGCATAGTTTTGGTTCTATGCAACTTGAGATGCCCTAATGAGTTTACAACGTGGGGCTTAATAGACTTAAAGAAAGTGAGTTTTATGCTGGTTTTCTATTTTTGATACCAGTTGTAATCTTGAAGCTCCAAGGAAAATACATATGCATAACCATAATTGCCCGGCATATAGAAAAGGAGACAATTGAAAAGGTATTCAGCAAAGGGATATGTGCAGTGGAAAAAATGTATTTCCTAGATTAACAAACATGAGCTGGAATCAGACACAAAAAAGAAATACTCAAGAATTAACAATATCTGAATTACAAGGGAAACCAGAGTAAATAATCTATTTAGAAATACATGCCATAAGGAATCTCCCATATATTATAAAGAGCAAGTGTTGGTATATATATATATATATATATGTATATATATATATATATATATATAAAGTGTGTGTGTGTATATCTATATATATATATATATATATATACTGTATATATATCTTATATATTATATATATATAGATAGATATATATATATATATATATATATTAATTCCTACATTTTCCTAATCTAGATTTTTTAAAACTTCTTGGCAAAATTGGCCAAAATTCAGATGGGGGGGTGGGAGAGTAGTCATACCTGGTGAGAGGGGTGTGTGTTTGTGTGTGTGCATATCTATCTGAATATTTTTGACGGGTCGCTTACCTAGTAGTGTATGAGAAACAACGTATGTGCGGTGTAATTTGTAAAGATAGGGTGTCTGCAATTTCTGGGGATGGAAAATGAAAAAGGGTAACTCAAGGTATCCGTACAACATTCACTTTCGGAAATGTTAGCGGTAATTAAACTATGTTATGCTCAGGTTGGAAAAGGAAAATATAGAGAAGAGGAAAAAGTGAAGAAAATTCCTCACAATACTATATGCAATCACAAAAATGTATCAATAATGTAGCTGTTTCTCTTTGAGTATTTACATGGCTATAATGTTACATCTCTTTTAGATTTTCTTATACCATAGCATGACAAGTACATATTCAGACTGTCTTCTGTAAGAGTTAATTTTTTATCACTCAAGTTGCAGCAGATAAGCTGTAACAATGCTCTTGGAGCAGGTGGTTGATCCGTCCAGTGGATCGAGATGTTGCTGTCAATCACGTCCCAGTTATGACCATCTGGATTGGGTATCTGAGCAACTGCATCATGAGATCAATGCCAAATGCATGGCAATTGACTCTTGAAGCATGGTACCTCAAGGCATCGTTGGTATTGGTTTATGGCAGCTTTAGGAATTTTTTCTGCAGATCAGTTTAAACATGAAATTGTCTATCTTCTCCTTTATACCCATACAGGGAGTAAACAATAATTTTTCTCAAATAAGTTGCCAACAACGTTCAAGGCATTTCACAGGTCTGGATCAGACTCAACCAGCTGCAATGCCTGGTTCTTGTCTCTCTTTAAGGGCCCGGCCGGTATGCCAATATATGGGGGTATTGGAAAAAAAACCCAAAATCCTAGAAAAAATTCCCTGAGCTTTGTATGGCAATGGAGAATGCGTTTACGAAATATTTTGTCAAAATTCTTATTACTTTCATAGTTACAGGGTAATTAATAAAACTAACTCAATAAACTCAAAACATCGTTCCCTACAAGAAAATGCAGTATTTCTTCTGTTATCGTAAATTTTAATAATCATTACATTTTAATATAAAAAAAAAGATTGTGAGCAATGGCATCTGTATAGATTCCATGAGTCACAACACAATGTATTACACGGTAATTATACCCCTCAGCCTTCAGTCCTAGCACTAGCCTCATAGAGAGTCCACATTTGCGTTTGGACACCAGTATCACTTCAGACAAACATTCCTGTAAGATAAGAGAGAATAATGGGAACAGGAAAATGGGAGGTGAATTTTAAACAAATGAATTAATATAAAGAAACTGTTACTCTATTATACTATCTTTAGGAAAATTAGCATTTCAGCTTCATGAGTCGACTGAAGCAGGTATTTATGCTTAGTCCATGGTGTTTGTTCAATACTATAGTGGTGAATATATCAAGGATGTTTTCATATTCCTTTATCCTTTAGATTCATCAACAAAAGGTGAATATACTGGCCATTAAGTTTATTTTATTTTTATTTTTTTTGAGAGAGAAGAGCTTTCTTTGATTAATATTTGTGGATGCACAACTGATGGAGCATCAGCAATGCTTGAACATCGAACTGGGTTTCGAGGAATAGTGAATGAGGTGAGTCCTGAAATAAACCGTCTTCATTGTATGCCTCATCGATTTAATCTGGCATCTAAAACCCTCTCACCTCAGTTCAGATTAGCACTTGATAATGTTGTGGATATGGTAAATATCATCAAGTCAGTTGTGTATATACACATTTTTTCCAACCGCTGTGCCTGAACTTTGGTTATTAGAGGGATATGTTGTATCAGGAGTAGAATCCAGAATGGAGGAGCTGACTAAATTCTTCAAACTTAATAACAAGACAAAGAGGGTTGAGCTCCCAAGAATATTGTCAGATAGCCAGTGACCCCAGAAGCTAACATGCCAGAATTACTTATTCTTATGCATAAACTCAATAAAGTTTACCATAGTGATTTATTTCTTGGACTAACTAAAGTCATTCTCTTGGAAGCTTTCGGAAGGGAAAGTCAAAGATAAATATCTTTGTATGGTTAAAAACCTTTGTGGGGCGCTTGTACAAGTTTACATTGGTGCAGCCTGTGCAAGAAGACCTCTAACTTCTTTCAGAGGAGGAAGTTGAGGTCTTACTTCCACAAAAATGAGTAAGTAAGAATCAAAATTTATTTGAAACCCATCTATTGTTAATGTGCACGCTCTCCCAAATAACATGGAAGAATTTCTAAAATTGGTGAATGATTCTGGTGTAAAATATGCATTCTAAAAATGCTCTTTGTCCAAGTTCTGGTTTTAAAATTAGTGAGGTTCATCCTTCTGTAGTTGATGTTGCTCTTTACTCTTTGCTGCTGTTCCCTAGTACTTACTTGTGTGAGCAAGGATTTTCATCTTTGTTGAACATGGAAACTAATCACAACCTGTGTAATTGGTTGTAAATTATTGAGTTCGTATTTTGTAATTTATGTTGGATGTCATTTAATAGATCGCTGGCCGCATGTCTGACCTTTAACTTTATTCAAGATAAGTTTGAAACAATCAAATAGATCTTTGGTCTAAAGTTTCTGGATGTAATTGACTAACTTCTCTTAGCTTGGCATTATCATGAATTGCTGAGACTTTTGTATTAATTCCTTTATTGATTAACCCATTTTATTACAACTTCGAATTTTCTAGATCATTGTTCAGATGATCATTCAAGTATTGCAGTAAATTTATAAGAATAAAAGTATTAGATAGATTTACTTCAATCGTGTCCTTTTATTCTTTTATTGATTTACTTGTTTGTTGAGAGTAAGCAGCCTTTTCGAAGATGTTTAATTATATTTGGATCTATCCCACAGAGTTTCTTTAAAATTATTACCTGGTCCAGACGTTTCATTGAAGGAATCAAGTTAAGTAAAGGTGATGCTGATATAGCTAAGTAAGATATTTTGAACATATTGAAGTGTACAGATCCTTATTCTGAATTAAAACCAGTAGGCAGAATTTAGAGTAAAGTAATCACGTATACACCGCAGCTCCATTCCCCGCTGTTTGCAATATTATTTGTAATTTGATTAACTGTCCATCACCTTAGTGGGTTGTCCTATTTCAAAGCTGAATAGCGCATGAACACTGTGGTGGTACAGGTACTGATAAATCCAGAGCTTAAAATTGATCATCTGGACAATAGGATCTGTGTATATGGTTTATTCAAACTACAACATCTTATACATTTTCTCAAATGGTGTGCTGCGGGATGGCGTTCATATCCCTTAGGGACGAATTTTGATCTTTGCTGTAGGGAGGTTTTCCTAGAATTAATTTCCGGCACTTCAAATTTTCTACATACAGCCATGCAGAAAAAAGTTTATCTAAAGCTACTTGCATGACGCAATAATGTTGTAAGCATGCAGTTAAAAAGTCAATTCTGTTGAAATTAAGTATTCGTGGAGTTTACTTAGAAAAAGCTAGATTCAAAGGGTAAATATATACAGTATACTGTATTGAGAAATAAAGCGGCGATCAGGTTAGTGTAAGTAAAATGATAATAATATTTTGAGATGGAGGGATTATGAAAAGTGTATATTTTGGAATGGCGGGAGAAATGAAATGGTAAAGACGTCAAATGCAATACACAGATCGATTGAATATAGATTCATATTTGGATATCATTGAAAGTGTAAATATAGCTATTCAACAGACTGTGCATTTAAGGAAGGTTAAACACAAAAGTGCAAAATAAAACTGCCCGTTACAATTTTGTCTTTTTATTTCATCCTGTAGCAAATCAGTTCACCACAGATATACTTATAAAACAAGCAAGACAAAGGGCTATAGATTTAGATGTAGCAAGGCTTATTTTCCAGGCTATTATGATTACACACAGTTAAATTTACAGATAAATTTAGAAACTTTTCACCTGGCTTGTCAGCTGAATAGCTTATAAAATGTTATTTTCCTTGTATATCTATGCTGAAGGTAATCATCTGTTCTCTAGTTTGAAATTTGGCTTTCGTAAAAGCCTTGGAGCATGTGATGACCTTCTTACAATCTCCAATGCTGTAAAGAAATACCTTGATTGTGGTCTGGAAATTCGTACGATTGTCCTTGATTTTAGTGCTCCCTTGTCTTCAAACTCCAAAAAATTGGTGTAGGTAGATCATTTTTTAGCATCATTATTGAATTTTCAAGTAATAGACAGCAAAGATTTGGTGTTGATGGGCACCAAAATGAGTATAAAAATGTGATATCTTGTTTCCCTAAGGGTAGTGTTCTTTTCACATTATTTTCATACTATATATACATGATATGAGGTTTGGCCTAGAAAACAAGGTCGTTGCATATGCAGTTGATTCTCCTCTCTTTACCACAATTCCATCTCTTGAATGTAGATCTGGGGTTGGTGAATCCCTTAATAGAGATCTAGGTAAAATCAGAGAATGGTGAAAATTATGGGTCATAAAGCTGAACCCTATCAAAATTCATGGTATGATTGTAAGTAGTTCGAGGACAGTTGCTCCTGAACATCCAGATCTTTGCGTTGATAATGTTTTTTAACTTTATATGATTCCTTGAAATTTTTGGTGCATTCTTGATTGTAAATTTACTTTGAGAAGCATATTCGGTCTGTTTCTACTTCAATTGTAAAACGATTTGGCATATTAAGAAAGTTTTTTTAAGAATTTTAGTGATCCATCTATTCTGAAGAAATGTTTTAATTCTTTCATTCTGCCTTATTTCAAGGATTGCTCTCCTGTCTGATCTTCAGATGATGAA
Source organism: Palaemon carinicauda (assembly GCF_036898095.1). Classification (NCBI taxonomy): domain Eukaryota; kingdom Metazoa; phylum Arthropoda; class Malacostraca; order Decapoda; family Palaemonidae; genus Palaemon; species Palaemon carinicauda. The sequence goes on from NC_090733.1 coordinate 66,397,013, forward strand.
TCTTATCTTAATTTGTTGAACAAAAGCTTGTGGTCTATTAATTATTTTTATTCCTGGTCTTGATATTGATATTTGGCACTATCATTCGGTTAGTTCTTTATGCATAATGCATAAGGTTTTTGATTATTCTGACGATCCTTTGTATTCAGATCTTCCCAGACTGCACCATCCTGTTGGTGGTACTAGGTATGCAGTTAGTTTTAACTGTCATGCCTTTTCCATCACGAGACTCATTACTACATAGTATTCTAGAAGATTTATTCCAGCTGTGGCCTCCTCCAACCTTGCACTCCACATCAGCGCACCCACGGATGCCTACGCCCACCTCCTCACATAGTACCCGGAAGTCTTCCACTCTAAATTTTGCCAAACGCCCATGGTTCCCTCCAAACACGGTATTTATCACCAAATCAAAACACTGATATCCCAGTGTTTGCTAGATTCAGGGGTCTGACCCTGGATCGTTTGGCAGTTGCTAAATAAACGCTCGCCAAAACAGAATCAATGGGCCTATGCCAAAAAACCTTAAGCACATGGCTATTGTCCTTACACATCATACTGAAGAAGAATGGCTCCCTATACCCTTGTGGGGATTACAGGTGTCTAAACATGCATATAGAACTGGATCATTGCTTCCTCCCCAACATCACCGATTTTACCTCATACTTGCACAAAGCGAAGGTTTTCTCCATGCTCCACCTTTTGAATGGGTATTTTGAAGTGCTCATGACCACAGAAGACATCACGAAGACATCCATCACCACCCCCTTCGGTACATACATCTTCAATTACTCCTGTTTTGGTCTTTGTAATGCTGGTGCCACTTTTTAAGGCTGAGAGAGAAATGGAAATTATTGTCAAGACCATTAAGCAATAGGAGGGCAAATGATTGAAGACACCGAGTACAGTATTGATCCAATATGATTGGTATCAGTATCATTGATAGTGTAGGGCATGTTAAGACATTGAGTCTCCCTCCCAGATCTTTACATTAAAAGTATTTTCTTTCATATGTACAACTCATTTGAAATATTAAGTAACATGCAAATTCACTCTTGAGAAATATATCCAGCTTATCTCTTCTTCGTGAAGCTGGATATGATGAATTAGAGCTATTGAATTAAAAGTTCAAGATAGCAACAACTGGCGAAATCTAATCGAAGCCCTTTGCATCCATAGGTGTAGGAAGAGATGATGATGATGATGATGATCTCTTCTTCGATTAGAGAAAAATCTTCAATTCTGCCAGGTTTTTAGTATTTATTCCCTTATCTGGTCTTCAGCTGCTAACTTGCATCTTTGATTGATAGTCAAATACTAGGGTCATATTAATTTGTCTCTGCAACCTGCATTTCATTTGCCCCTTGTTTTCAGCTCTTCAAATACCACACTGTTCACCACAATACTATATGTGTAGTCAACTGTCATAGTCTTGCCTTTTCTTGAGATTTAATCCTGCAGAGACTAACTACCTGATTCATCGTCTTTTATTAAGTAGTTGAATCAGAGGAATACAGTATTTCTAACAACTGGCAATTGCTTTTTAATACGTAGAACATATTTATTATTCTTCTAATTTATTTTATATAAACATTTGTTTTCCTCTGTGATTTCTTCGTTATAGTATATTCTTTATACCCGATTTTCCTCAATAACATACAGCTTCTCTCAGTTGGACTCTTGGCCTTGCACCATTCAAGTTTCATCTTGGAGATACAGCCTAACTTTTAACAACTCTAACAGCAACAACAATAATAATAATAATGACTATGATGCAACGGATTTCCTCTTCCAATAAGAGATCATAAAATGAAATTAAGTAACTGTTTTGGCGTTCTAAACTCGTATTAGTTCTCGTCCTTTTTGTTATCCATTCTTCCCTTCAGGAATTCTCAACCTATGTGTGGCCCCTTCTCATTTTTTTCCAACATTCTACTCCTCAAATAAAAAAAAATAAAGATAAATAGCGAGAGAAGAAATAAATGAAACATTAATGAAGAAAACACTTTTGCTTTATAAGAGCCAAGTTCATTACAAACTTAAGAGTAATAATTATATTAGTTGATAAATTTCTTTGGTATACTTATTGCTTTAAATTAAAACACCGTTGCAGAAGAATAGACGTCGTTATAGGTAATAGCCTAATAAGAAATTTGAATTTAGTTAAGGAAAAGTTCAATCTTCCTCTGCATATGTTATAGTCCGTCAGTGGATGGCTGGAATTGCTTATTTTCACTCAGTTTAAGAATTCTTCTGTCAGGACAGAGTGATGCATATAGAAATTCTGACTATTAACAATATTTTGAAATGTATAATTTGTTAAAGTTTGCTATGTCCCTCTTAATTCTTGTAGGTCCATGGCCCCAGGTTAAGAACCCTGTTAATCTAAAAAAACTCTAGACACCGACATACTCGCATTCTAGATCAATCAATTATATTTCCTGATAGGAAGATTTTGTTTTCTGCGAGGAAAAGTCACAATTTTCTTCTGAAAATTCTACTATTGCAATTTTTTTTATTTGGCTATAATTGTTCAGTCAAATGAAGTACAAACACACACATACATACATAAACACACACACACACACACACACACACACATATATATATATATATATATATATATATATATATATATATATATATATATATATATATATGTATGTATATATATACAAATATATATATGTGTGTGTGTATGTACAAAAACTTAGAGGGAATGGCCTGTGGGTTCTATTTGCACCCCATAAATTAAGTAAACACGTGCGCTGAACATTGCATTTAGGCAAGATGATTTTTCTACCTCAAGATTTGCGTTACCTGTAGACTATTCTGTGATGTAACGATGAGCTGACATTGGTTAGTTGGATGATTCCCATGTCTGTTGTGAATCATCTTTCACTTGCTACTTACCTGAAAAGAAAAATATCTGTAAGCATGAGCAATATATTTGAAAGGAGAGAGAGAGAGAGAGAGAGAGAGAGAGAGAGAGAGAGAGAGAGAGAGAGAGAGAGAGAGAGAGATGCAGATTATTGTGATGAACACTTTATAATGGCAAAAGACCTACTCATGAATCTATAAACGCCATTAAACTGTCAATAGGTTGAACTGTTGTGTTCACTATTTCAATGGTGATAATATCTTTTAACATTTGATAATGATATGATCTTACTTAAGACTTCACTTTCATACCATTTATAAGTTCGAGAAAAGGCTGGGAAGCAATTTAAAATCATTTCCAAGAAATCTTGGAAGAGCCAAAACAAAAGATTTTCTATGAAATTCCCCTCTTAAGTTAACAAACAAACATCAAAAGTTTAAAAAAAATTCAAAGGATAATAGACATATCGTAAAATATACTCTTCATACTACTGGTAACTAGGATTTTGAAAGTATTATTATTATTATTATTATTATTATTATTATTATTATTATTATTATTATTATTATTATTATTATTATCTAAGCTATAACCATAGTTGGGAAAACAGGATATTATAAGCCCAAGGGCTTCGGCAGTGAAAAATAGCCCAAAGAAAAAAGGAAGCTAGAAAATAAACTACAGGAAAAGTAATGAACAATGAAAATAAAATATATCAGGAACAGTAATAACATTAAAATAGACCTTTCATCTATAAACTACAAAAATTTCCAAACAAACAAGAGGAAGAGAAATAAGATACAATAGTGTGCCCGAGTGTACCCTTAAGCAAGAGAACTATAACCCAAGACAGTACACCTTGGTACAGGGCTATGACACTAGCCAAGGCTAGAGAACAGTGGTTTGATTTTGGAGTGTCCTTCTCCTAGAAGAGCTGCTCATTATAGCTAAAGAGTCTTCTATTCTACCCTTACCAAGAGGGAAGTAGCATGTGAACAATTACAGTGCAGTAATTAACGCCACGGTCGAAAAAGAATTATTTAGTATTCTCTGTGTTGTCAAGTATATGAGGATAGAGGAAAATGTAGAAAGAATAGGCTAGATTATTCGGTATATGTGTAGGTAGAGGAAAAAAGAACCCGTAACCAGAGAGAGAGAGAGAGTTCCAATTTAGTACTGTTTGGCCAGTCAAAGGACACAATAACTGTCTAGCGGTATTATTTCAATGGATGGTTGGTGCCTTGGCCAATCTACTACCTATAGTAATTCATTCAAAGAGAATATCAGATAATTGCTGAACCTGCTTGGTTTGGTGTAGAGTCGGAATAATAAAAAAAATGAATTTATTGACAGTACTACATTGGATTCTTCTCTCTGGTTACGGTTCATTTTCCCTTTACACACACACACACACACACACACACACACACACACACACACACACACCGAATAGTAGCCTGGCCTATTCTTTACATATTCTCCTCTGTCCTCATACACCTGACAATACTGAGATTACCAAACAATTCTTCTCTCTGAAGGGGTTAACTACTGCACTGTAATTGTTCAGTGGCCACTTTCCTCTTGGTAAGGGTAGAAGAGACTCTTTAGCTACGGTAAGGAACTCTTCTAGAAGGACACTCAAAAATCAAACGATTGTTCTCTAGTCTTGGGTAGTGCCATAGCTTCTGTACCATGGTCTTCCACTGTCTTGGGTTAGAGATCTCTTGCTTGAGGATACACTCGGGTACAATATTCTATCCTATTTCTCTTCCTCTTGTTTCGTTAAAGTTTTTCATAGTTTATTTAGGAGATATTTATTTTGATGTTGTTACCCTTCTTGAGATATTTTATTTTTCATTGTTCCCTCTCCTCACTGGGCTATTTTCCCTGTAGAAGACCCTGGGCCCATGCCATTCTGCTTTTCCAATTTGAGTTGTAGCTTAGCAAATAATAATAATAATAATAATAATAATAATAATAATAATAATAATAATAATAATAATAAAAACCCCATAAACTCTCATAATGACGTAGTTGCTTTTGATACTCAACACAATGGACTGCTCTAATGTCTTTACTATTCGGTTTAAACAAACATCAAATACATCACTTACGGACAATCAGAAAATAAATAAAGAGAAATAGAAGCAAAATTATGTAATTGCGAATACTGATGATTATTATAATAAACAAAAATAAGACTAGATTTGAGAGAGAGAGAGAGAGAGAGAGAGAGAGAGAGAGAGAGAGAGAGAGAGAGAGAGAGAGAGAGAGAGTACCTCCCACGACATTCTTCTATTATTATTACATTCTATCTAGAAATAGGTTATCGGTTATCATGCTCATTCCGCAAGTTCATTTAAGCCAGTGTCGTTGAGAGGGAATCTGTTTGACAAAAGAGCATCGCTACGCTTCCTGGCGCTAAAGACTTATCCTATTAAAGAAATGGCTAATTTTATACTAATTTCAGCACGGTGATTTATATGTGGATCTTGTATTCCTATAAGCCATAAACACCTCTTAATATCGAATTCACCCTGCCTTGGGATCGGATATAATAGCCTCTGGCTGGTTAAGGATACGATCCCGGATCAAGTCGAAAGTGAGGTTCCACCGACTCACCACTTGTACACAACTCTTCCATACAAATTACTGTCGAAAGCAAACTCGAATCCTCGGCCGACCAGAAGCTATTATCATAATAGCTTCTGTTCTTTGATCACAATACAGAGCGTATTTAGGGTTTATATAAATATATCAACATCACGTGTACATGTGAAAAAAAGATCATTAAACATAGCTAAGTATTATAAACTCAACAACAGGCTACAATATTGGAGATGGGTTAATTTCAATTCTAAGTACAAAACCTGAATTCAACAATATGTATGGAACAATTGTAATCAACTTTTATCTCTTTTTGTGGAAAGTGGTAAATCACTGGAACCTCATTTCCGACTTGGTCTGGGTTCAATCCTTGGCCGACCAGAAGATATTATTTTAAAGTCAATTCCCCCTTGGGTCTCTGATCCCAAGGCAGAACAAATTTGGCATTAGGGTATATATATATATATATATATATATATATATATATATATATATATATATATATATATATATATATATATATATATATATATATATATATATATATATATATATATATATATATATATATATATATATATATATATATATATATATATATATATATGTATATGCTGTATATATATATATATATATATATATATATATATATATGTATATATATATATATATATATATATATATTATATAAATGTATAACAGGCAAACTTTAACCAGGCATTTCACGAAATGCCTGAAATGACTTAGGGATTTCGTGAAATGACTAAAATTTCCAGGGAAATTGGTCGCGAAATGCCTGTATTATAAGAATTTTAGGTCAATATTGTATATTTGCTTGTATATTGTATATGTTTAGGGCATTTTAGTAGCAATATTTTTCTTTGTTATTTACAAGGGCAGGATTTTAAGTTAAATAGTATATATTTGCAGGTATATTGTATATTTCTAGGGTATTTTAGTAGCAACAATTCTGTCATAACATATTTTTTAAAACCATATATTGTTTCTTCTTTCATTAAATGTACAATTAGACAGAAGGGTCTTTCTTCAGTGCCTCACGAAGAGATACTTGCTGTTCTTGGTTGATTTCATCAACAATCGTTGGGGGGCACAAGTTGAATTTAGACCTTGTGAATTTAGTCCTTAGTATCAACGCCTCTACCCCAATAGTGTATAAGTTATTTTCTCTACAAGAAAAGTAGCATAGGGGTTACTCTTAATGCCTGATTGGCATGATGAGTTCTTCTGGTTCTGAACAAAACGAAGGCATAGGGAACAATCTCGGGTGTTGTTGTCAGAGAGCCAAGCAGTCAGCATATCTTTGATGTTTGAGTTGGCTTGTTCGACAGAACTTTGACTCTTTGCCTCTCTAGGGGCTTGCCATGCACAAGATACGGGCAGAGATCCTTCATCTCTCGAACCACCTAGGCAGGGAACTCAGTTCCATTATCTAATTGTAGGATGCATGGAGCACCAATCAATAAGAAGATATCCAAAAGCTGAAAAGCAACCTCAGCTACTCTCTTGGATGTGAGTGGGCGCAGGATGACAAACTTGGTCAGATGGCACTGGTACACCATAATCCACCTGTGTTGGGCTTGTGGTGATGACTGCATGTCAATTAAATCGACTTGGAAGCGACAATTTAAATCTTAAGTAAGTATGGGCTGAACCACAACTCACTTTGGCTTGGTTCTTTTTGTCTTTTCTTGGTAGGTAATGCAGTAGGACTTGAACAGGTCGACAGCCTCCCTTGTGATGTTTACATATTCAGAGTATGATATTAGTTTTAGTTAAATCTACATTCCAAATTTTCTCAAACTATTATCAAAAACTGCTTATATTGATCAGGGTCCTTACTTTTTCAATTGCCTGCTCATATGGTTAAAAGAAATAAAAATGAGTGAATTACCTGTTCACGTACTTAAAAGAAATCAAAGAAAATGGTCTTTTCAAACAAAACTGAATTAACTTCTCAGGTAGTTAAATTTGAATTGAACACCTGTGTTTGAAACAACTCTGGCTACAATTTATATGGAAATGAAATATATGAAAATTATATGGAAATGTTTACCAGATATACATAAATCAATACTAATTATAAATATTCAAAACCAACTTTCGGTGTATAAGAATCCGTGTCAACACCAATATATACTTAAAACCACATAAAAGTGGTGTTTCCAAACAAATACCAGATTTACACAGTTTGCCTGAATTCTATTAGGCAAAGTGTGTAATAAGAACTACCAAATTTCAGTCATTTCACGTAATGCCTGGAAATTTTAGTAATTTCGCGTAATCCCCAAGTGAATCAGTCATTTCACGAAATGGCTAAAATTTTTAGGCATTTCGTGAAATGCCTGGTTACACAGTTTGCCTGTAACATATATATACAGTATATATATATATATATATATATATATATATATATATATATATATATATATATATATATATATTGTGTACGCTCACACGAACTTCAGGGAGTGGCTGTAGATCCTTTTCTTTGCAATTGATAACATACGTTGAACTTGTGCACTTGGTGTCAGATAAGGTAACATGAACTAGTGGTCATTTGGGAGATGGTAAACATCATTTCTTATTATAAATTGTAAAAGGTATGTAAACTGGACTATTTTTTATGAAGTGTGTTTGATAAAAGGAAATATTACATATGTATTTTTGGTGGATGGAAATGAGTTATCCATAATTCTTGTTTTATATGGATGATAAAAGGCAACATTATATAGCAGCAAAAAATATATCCATAAGATTTCCTTTTATCAGACATATCAAACGAGAAATTAGGAAAATTGGGTCCGAAAAAATTCAGTCCCGGAAAATTCGGTCCCGAAAAATATTGATCCCAGACTTTTAATTTACTTCTCGAGAAAACATTTAACAGATTAAATAAACAATAAAAGAGAAGAATAATATCATCAGGACTATAAAAATCATATATAAAGACCTAAACTATCAAAAATATATATTTATATTGTTGCCTTTTGTCAAATATAGCAAGCAAGAAATTAAAGGTAACTGGCATTTCCAACCCTCAAAAATACATCTATAATACTTCCCTTTTATCAAACACACTACACAAAAAATAGTGAAATTGGTCAGAGAACATTGCAAGGGCACGCGACAAGGGCATGCAATAAAACAAATAATGAGGAACGTCGTAGAAGCAACAATCTTGACATGACCCAAAAATGGTAACGATGTCATTCCTCGCATTCCCAGGATTCAAACGGAAATGACATTTTAATTTAAGAGATTGCAATTCCCAATTCGATTGGCGTTTGCTATTACCATCAACAAAGCTCAGCGCCAATCTTTAGAAATGTGTGGTTTAGATTTTCCATTGTAATACGTGCAATAGCATCCCTGGCAGATCAAGTGAATTGAAACAAACTGTTGGATAATTAATCGTTTCATCTGCTTAGACTAAATAATTTTGTTAAAGGTAACACTTTAGTTAGGTCATTAATGGGAGATATGAAGGGAATAATTTCACTGATATACCTTAAACTGAGAAAGACCTTGATGTACCCATGAATGACTTCAGTGTGTTTGAAGTCGAAGCTATCATTAAAAAAACCCAGGACATGGAAAGCCCCTGGATACGATGGAGTAACTGCTGAGATGATACTGGCCGAAAATGAAATGACTCCCAGACTACTTACAAAATCATTTTGCATAATGTGGCGCGAAGAGGCAAAACCTGATGAATGGAAGCTAGGAGTGTTGGTGAAAATGAAAAAAAAAAGATCTGACAGATTGTAGTAATTACAGAAGCGTCACACTTACGTCAATTGTCATGAAAATATATAATATGCTCATTCTAAAGAGACTAAGGAAAAAGATTGGTGAAGAGCTGAGAGATGAATAAACACAATTTCGAAAAGGTGGAAGTTGCACTGACCAAATTTTCAATATAAAACATGTACATCAGTATAGACTATAGAAATCCACTTTTGATGGCAGTTTTGAACTATGAAAAAGCCTTTGATAGTGTACACCAGCCAATTTTGTGAAGAGTCTTGTGTTATTATGGAGTTACTCTGAAATATGTAAATTTGATTGAGTCTGTTCATGAGCATAGTAAGTGCAAAGTTAATGATAGTGGTGTCCTATCAAATGAATTTCCAGTGAACAGTGGAGTACTTCAAGGGAATGTGTTGCACCTAAGTTTTTTACCCATGGATTTATTAATGCGTAAAATAATTGGGGTTGGTGGAGAACAATTGGATTGGATTTGTAATAGGAAATTACCTGACCTGGAGTATGCTGATGACGGTGTCCTTATTAGCAGAACACCACAGGATTTGCAAAGATTGCTTACCAGAATGCATGAAATATCACAGGAGGTTGGGCTAGGAGAGAGGACTGATATAGAATCATTTGAATATTTAGGAATTATGATCTCTAATACAGGGTCTTTGGAATTTGAGATTGATGAAAGATTAAAAAAAAAAAATCAGACAAAGGTAGGTAGTAGGTTGGCCAGGGCACCACCCACCCGTTGAGATACTACTGACAGAGAATTATGGGGTCCTTTGACTGGCCAGACAGTACTATATTGGATCCTTCTTTCTGGTTACAGTTCATTTTCCCTTTGCCTACATATTCACCGAATAATCTGGACTATTCTTTACAGATTCTCCTCTGTCCTCATACACCTGAAAACACAGATTACAAAAAAATTCTTATTCACCCAAGGGCTTAACCACTGCGCTGTAATTCTTCAGTGGCCACTTTCCTCTGGCTAAGGGTAGAAAAGACTCTGTAGCTATGGAAAGCAGCTCTACTAGGAGAAGGACACTCCAAAATCAAACCATTGTTCTCTAGTCTTGGGTAGTTCCATAACCTCTGTACCATGGTCTTCACCTGTCTTGGGTTAGAGTTCTCTTGCTTGAGGGTACACGCGACACACTATTCTATCATATTTTTCTTCCTTTTGTTTTGTTAAAGTTTTCATAGTTTATATAGTAAATATATATTCTAATGTTACTGTCCTTGAAATATTTTATTTTTTCTTGTTTCCTTTCCTTACTAGGCTATTTTCCTTGTTGGAGCCACCGGGCTTATAGCATCCTTCTTTTCCATCTAGGGTTGTAGCTTAGCAAGTAATAATAATAATAATAATAATAATAATAATAATAATAATAATAATAAAGGGTAAGTTGAGTAAAATTTGGAAATTAAATCGCCTGAAATTACATATAAAAATCAGGCTATATATCAGTTTAATGATATCAGTGTCGCTCTATGGACATGAGTCGTGGAAAGACAATGAAACAATATCCTACAGATTTTGTAGATCTGAGAACGAAACCTTCAGAAGAATATTGGGAGTTAAATGGCAGGACAAGATTAGGAATGAAACTATAAGAGGGATTACTCGAGTGCCATAATTATGTGGATTAGATCTTTGTGAGGGGTAGATGGAGATGATTTGGACATGCTCTTCGCACTCCCCATGAGAGATTAGTTCACTAAAATTCCAACTGGGCTCCACAAGGCACTAGGAGAGTTGAAAGATCCATGTCTACATGGTTGAGGACTATGAAGCGTGAAGTAAGAGATGATGAATGGAGAAGTATTGATTTAAAACCTCAAGACATACATGACCGGCGAAATCTAACCGATGCCTTTTGCCTTAATAGGCGTAGGAGGAGATGATGATCATAATGATGATGATGACGACGATGACGACGACGATGAGGAGGATGAGGATGAGGATGATGATGATGAGGATGATGATGATGATGATGATGATATATATATATATATATATATATATATATATATATATATATATATATATATATATATATGTGTGTATAAATACAGTATATATATATATATATATATATATATATATATATATGGATACATGAAGAAAAATTGCAAGAGGGTACTGGCTTTACCAATCTCTATATCAGGACTTAAAATGGTAATATCAACTGCATAAATTAAGGACCACGAATTTTCGACGGTATTTTTGAAATGCGAGAGGTCATGGAAATGCAGCAACAACGTAATGCGAAACGTGCGCTGTAAGAATCCTTTTCATTGACAAAAATCTATTTGAATTGGCAGTTTTTGTCACGAATGCAACGAAAAGATGTGGCTTATAATAAGATTTAATATAATTATTACTATTATTATTATTATTATTATTATTATTATTGTTGTTATTATTATTATTATCATCTAGAGACAAAAGTAATAACAACAGTAAATATTATTTTCTTTTGTGACTAAATTTCCCTGATTAATGATGCGTCACCAATAAAGAAAGAAAGAAAAAAAAAACAGAATTAACAAAGCTGACCGGAAAAGGTAGCTCCTAAAAATTGATTGAATTTTGTGTGAGGAAAAAAAGGCCATAGATCAAATGGGACCTCCAATTATATCTGCTGGTGGAACATGGCTGTGACCTATAAAAATGATGGACAAGAAATTCCTACGGTCACGCATAGCCCTAAACACGTCATCCTATGATGCTCTCAACCCACGACACACCAGTCATCGGCCAAAGAAACACAAAACATATTTACCTTGTTAATGTCCAAATACGGAATTCATGTGAGCTACATACTACATACGTGTAAAATTTTTGAAAATGTAACATGAAAATTCTGTCAAGCACACACATGCATATATATTTCCACATACATATATATGTCTATATTAACAGTACACACACTAACACACACACACACACACACACACACATATATATATATATATATATATATATATATATATATATATATATATATATATATATATATATATTACCATACACATTTTCCCCTTCCAGCTTCTTTAACTTGTATTTTCTTTTTCAAGTGTTACCGGTATCTTTTCCATTAACCTTACTACACATCACGAATAACAACAGTCATAAGTTACACTCAGGGTCCTTCATTATGCCTTCATTCATCCTCTTAGTACAAAATAAAAATGGTGCTCTGTATTTAATAACATTTATACACTGCTGATAAGTAGTGATCCAGATTTTGCTAAAAGTAATCCTTTAACATGCAAGACATATAATACCTCTTAATTCCATCTTATTCGTTTGCAAATAATTGTAGATAATGATTGAAACTTATGAATTTGCAAAACATGTTCATGATTCAGAATGTTCCTATTTCAGAATTTTTCGTTTTACAGCCAAATTTTCACCACACATCTTTTTTTTTTTTTTTTTTTTTTTACTTCACAATTACGCAAGTTTTGTTTATATTGAATTTACTTTCGTGCTAACTTGCAACCAGAGATACACTGGTTTCTGTAGACAATTCAATATAAGATTCAATTTGCCATGAAATTCTTATTTCAAGATTTCTATTGAAAATTTTATATAGTAATGAAAAGCTTAATTTATCTCTCTCTCTCTCTCTCTCTCTCTCTCTCTCTCTCTCTCTCTCTCTCTATATATATATATATATATATATATATATATTTATATATATATATATATATATATATATATATATATATATATATATATATATATATATATATATATATATATATGATAAATTTTGCACATTTAGACGTGTTTTTCATATTCAAATAAACCATATATATTTTTGATACATTAATGTCAGGATTCTCTTAACGACCTCGGGATCAGAGCCCCAGGCGAAATCACACAAAGACAAGAGCTTGTGACCGGCCAGGAATCGAACCCTGGTCCGGCAAGCTTGTATAGACAGTGACTCACTGTCTACAAAAGCTTGCCGGACCAGGGTTCGATTCCTGGCCGGTCACAAGCTCTTGTCTTTGTGTGATTTCGCCTGGGGCTCTGATCCCGAGGTCGTTAAGAGAATCCAGACATTAATGTATCAAAAATATATATGGCTTATTTGAACATATATATATATATATATATATATATATATATATATATATATATATATATATATATATATATATATATATATATATATATATATATATATATATATATATATATATATATACATATATATATATACTGTATATACGCACACACACACACACACACACACACACATATATATATATATATATATATATATATATATATATATATATATATATATATATATATATCAGATAAGCCATATATTTTTGATACATTAATGTCTGGATTCTCTTAACGACCTCGGGATCAGAGCCCCAGGCGAAATCACACAAAGACAAGAGCTTGTGACCGGCCCGAAGTCGAACCCTGGTCCGGCAAACTTGTAGAGACAGTGACTACCTCTTGGCCACGAAGAAAGATAAAAATCAATGACAATTCTGCTGTTCTTATACCTGTCGAATTCAGGTGTTTTGTACTTCAAATTGAAATTAACCCATCTTCACCATCGTAGCTAATTGGTAGTTTGTTACTTGGCATTCGATTAATGATAAATTTTTGTACATTTAGACGTGTCTTTCATATTCAAATAAGCCATATATTTTCTATACATTTTTAAAGGAATTTCAGCTTTTATTTATTAAATGTTGTAACACATATGTTCAGCTGACACCACATTAGTTAACTCATGACTTAATGAAGTGAGTAAAAGTTTTGCTTTAATAGGATTATCGTTTAATTGGCCAATTCCGCCATTTGATTACATAGCATATCCTTTTATTAGCACAATTTGCAAATAAACTGTATAAAAGTGTGATCTTATGGTGTAGAAAAGCTTTTTGAACAAATTCAGCCCTCTGTGGTTTTCTTCTAGAAGCATCCGTTCTCAATATATCGACAGTTTTTTATTGAGTCCGTCAGCCATCTTGGCGACCATTTTGGAGAAAATCTCGCCATACTAGAAATACATACCCAAGCTAGAAATCCTCCCTAGACATCATACAATCCTTCAGTGAAGAGAATAGCTGTATACACTTCCGTGGCGCCTAGACTATTATGAAGTGAGCGTTAAAGGAATACACACATAAATTAATAGGCAGTATAAAATGAATGGATAAATAAATAACTAATTCTAGACCTAAATCATCAACTTGACTAGTATTATTAAACTTCAAAGGCAATTCAAATGTGCAACTACGAACTGTAATTTTACCATATAGGGGCATAAAATTTCACAGGTACATTAAAAAACAATTTCCTAGTGTAGCCTAGGTATTAAAAATCAAATGGAATATTTAATGTACATATGACATTCATAGTCAAAATATTCTGTTCATGAGGAATTTCAAGGGGGAAAGAGCCCCCCTGCCTAAAGTGGAAAGTAAAGCCAAATAATTCGCTGGTATAATGAAATTCATATGGGGTACTGTACATCAAGGGGATATTACGGGCATAGCCTACCCCAACATATTATTACAGGCATAGCCTATATATAGCATATATGATAAAGGCTAGGCTAAGCCTATTCAATTTTCAAAAAGTAGCCTAGGCCAATAGGCCAAGTTCATAATCCATACAGTGTTATTCATCAATTACAACCTAGGGTTTTTAGTGTTAGACTGTACAGATATCAAGCAGCCAAGCTATCCTAAAACAATGTATCCTAGGCTGTATAGACTATAGCCTTTCAAGACAGGGCTTAACATTCATAATTAGTGAAACTCTGAATTGTATCTATGCATAACAAACTATAACATTGGCATTACCTCTGTAAGCACTCATGACAATATCAGTACTATAGTTCGATCAAAATTAAAATAATATCCGAGTCACGTCTGCTTTGAAACTGGCATTATTATTAATATTATTATCATTATTATCATCACTAGCCAAGCTACAACCCTAGTTGGTAAAGCAAAATGCTATAAACTCAAGGGCTCCAATAGGGAAAAATAGCCCAGTGAGGATAGGAAACCAAGAAATAAATGAACGTTATAAGAAGTAATGAAAAACTAAAATAGAATAATTAAAAAAAAAAAAAAACATAAACATTAAAACAGATAATTCATATTTAGACTATAAAAGGACTTATGTCAGACTGTTCAATATAAAAAAAATTTGCTGCAAGTTTGAATATTTGAAGTTCTATTGATTCAACTACTCGATCAGGAAGATCATTCCACAACTTGATCACACCTGGAATCTAACTTCTAGAATACTGTGTAGTATTGAGCCTCATGGTGGAGATGGCCTGACTATTAATTGAATGATTTGTGGTTTTCTGGCATTCTGACATCTAAGGTCATTGACACCGATATCGTTCATTTAAAAAAAAAAATAATAATAATCAAAGAATATTCAAGGAAAACCATAAAAGCAAAGATGTCCTTTTTAAAAATTAAATATCTTTCAGAAGACCTGCTTCCGAAATAAAACTAGAAATACCTCTAGCATGGTAGGACACATCATGTCCAAGAATCTTGGCAAGGATGAACCTGCCATCCTCACCTCAAGCATCAAAAAGATATCTATTTCTCTCACTACTGTATGTGGGCATTCGGTTAACTAGAGCCTCAATGTCAAGGGAATCAAGGAGTCGTCGCAATATGGTTGATGCTGGCCAGCCAGCAAAAAACTCGTGTCTCATCCGAGTGTGACCAATGAGTAGACGACGAAGAGGAGTCTCCCACTTTCGGGGCATCCCGTTATACCTCCAAGGAGATATAACATTACCTATTTCTCTCATCTTATTTTCAAGTAAACCATCCCAATGTCGTTGCCAATTATTATTAATAAAATTCTTAATTATAGGTAAAAAATCATTACTGGGAATGGGATACCTTCTTAGTAGCAACTCAGCTGCAGCGTATTTGGCTAGTGAATCTGCCTTCTCATTTCCAGACACACCTACGTGTGCCGGAACCCAGCAAAATCGAACTGTTATACCTTTCATACCATTAATAAAAATCCACTCTAAAATCTTTAAAACTAAAGGATTGTTGGGATTAAAACCTTCTAAAGCTTGAAGGACTCTTCTTGCATCACTAAAAATGGTAAAATTGCCCTCGTCTTGTAATGCTATTTTCTCGATAGCGATTAGTATGCCATATAGTTCGGCCGTAAATATGGAAGCTGTTAGAGGTAGTGCACAGAATTAACTACATGCCTATTATTACGAATAGGATGGAACTGTCCAGGAACATCTGAATGCAAAGGATGGTCAGAATTATGAAAAATCTTATGCAACATGTATAATGAACTAACTGAACGACGGTGCCAAAGATTAATATCTAGATCGTGAATAAGGAATTTAATAGACCGTAGACCATACGTTCCTGACCAACAAATTAAGATGAGAATCAGTAGCTGAAGCTCAGACAGGAGAACAATACTCAAAACAAGGTAGAATGAAAGAATTAAAACACTTCTTCAGAAGAGATTGATTACCGAAAATCTTGAAAGACTTTCTCAATAAGCCAATTGATTTGTGCTAATGAAGAAGACAGACTTTAATCATAAAATCCTTAAATATCAGCTCCTTATTCTGCATGGTCCATTATTACACCAAAAGCTTCTTAAAACTATTCACTTACATTCTTTGCTTCCAAAAGGCTAAATTTTATTTATTCACTTAATATTACATCGCTGGTGTATCTTGTTTCACACAATGGCACTCAAAAAATGAAAATACAACGCCAAGACCATTTTCCTAGCTCGTCCTAAAAAGGATGCCTGGTGAATGAAAATTTTCACTAGTATTGAACGAATTGTAAATATGGGTGTTACATTTGGGATGTAATGAAATAGCTGACCTATGAACTTAGACTCTAAATTCATTCAGGAAGCAGAATTTATGTCTTATTGCAAGGTTTCTTGTGAAAACCATGAAAACACATTTAAACGTCCGTCTATTATTAAAGATAAACTGGTGAACATAATCCATAGATACTATAGTATAAATATAATTTTCAAAGAAACAATAGTAGGTAGTAGGTTGGCCAAGACACCAGCCAGCCGTTGAGATACTACCGCTACACTCAATCGGCTAGAGTTATTAAGTCCTTTGCATTCGCCAGGTAGTACTACATTGGAACTCTCTCTCTCTCTCTCTCTCTCTCTCTCTCTCTCTCTCTCTCTCTCTCTCTCTCTCTCTCTCTGTGGTTACGGCTCATTTTTTTTTTGCTACACATACACCGAATAGTGTGGCCTATTCTTTTACACATTCTCCTCTGTCCTCAAACACCTGACAACACTTAGATGACTGGAAAATTCTTCTGCCCTTAGGGGGTTAACTACTGCACTGTAATTGTTTAGTGGCTACTTTCCTCTTGGTAAGGGTAGGAGAGACTCTTTAGCTATGGTAAGTAGCTCTTCTAGGAGAAGGAATCTCCAAAATCAAACCATTGTTTTCTAGTCTTGAGTAGTGCCATAGCCTTTGTACCTTGTTTTTCTACGGTCCTCGATTAGAGTTCTCTTGCTTGAGGATAAACTTAGGCACTCTATTCTACTTGTTTTCGTATTTCCTTTCCTCACTAAGCTAGTTTCCTTGTTGGAACCGTTGGGCTCATAGCATCCTTCTTTTCCAACTAGTGTTATATTTTAGCAAGTAATAATAATAATAATAATAATAATAATAATAATAATAATAATAATAATAATAATAACTAGACTGCAACTGGCTAAAGCCAGTGGCGGAGGATTCCCCTGCAAAATAGGTGTGGAAATGCTTTTGTCAATAAGTAAAAGATATTGTGTAATGGTTTATTGGCCTGATGACCCCTTGACTAAATTTTGAGTTATGTTAACAAACTATTCTAAAGCAATTTATCTGTATAATAGCAGGTATATGGAGGTAAAACATAGGCAAAAATGACAAATATAGAGAAATTGACTTTTGAACTTGAAGACAATGGGCACTTACAAGGTCATGTGAAGGTCACGGGTTAAATGTGACCCCATATTCTGAAAGAGCATGTGCGAATGGGGGGGGGGTTGACAACAAAACATCACTTTTAGCCCACGTCAATATTTTTCCATGAAATAGCCATATGACCTTGAAAATGAGGGTCAAGGTCAAATTTGACATTTGATTTGGAGGTTTTATGCATATGTTTGGGGTAGTTTACTATAGCATGCTATGACCAAAAACCAGTATTTCATGGAGAAATTGCCAAAGTCACGATTTCTGCAATGTCAAAAATAGTAAAAAATATATATTAAAAAAGTAATTAAGCAGTCACTAGAAAAGTTAAGCTAACCTTAGATAAATATATAGGGCATCATATGCCACTAAGATCAGGGCTCTGGGCCTTCCGGTTTTTGAGATCTCGGAAACAAACCTGTTTTGAGCCGGTTTGGCCATTAGCGACCTTGACCTTGACTTACTTGCATTAAAGTAGGGCAATATCTGGGGATTTACCTCTGTATCATTGTCCATAAGGCCCTTAGCCATACAGCTTATACTTTAGGCCTAATGTCAATTTCAAATTTTACAAATTTTGCCTTTAAAAGCCCCTGTGACCTTGAAAAGTAGGTCAAGGTCACTTAAACTGGGTCTATGGCATATTCTTACCATAGGCTACCTATGATAATAATTTCAGATTTCTTGCGAAAAAAAACACGCGGAAAGAATAATAATAATAATAATAATAATAATAATAATAATAATAATAATAATAATAATAATAACTACACTGCGACTGGCTAAAGCCAGTGGCGGAGGATTCCCCTGCAAAATAGGTGTGGAAATGGTTTTGTCAATCAGTAAAATATGTTAGCCCACGTCAATATTTTTCCATGAAATAGCCATATGACCTTGAAAATGAGGGTCAAGGTCAAATTTGACATTTGATTTGGAGGTTTTATGCATATGTTTGGGGTAGTTTACTATAGCATGGTATGACCAAAAACCAGTATTTCATGGAGAAATTGCCAGAGTCACGATTTCTGCAATGTCAAAAATAGTAAAAAATATATATTAAAAAAGTAATTAAGCAGTCGCTAGAAAAGTTAAGCTAACCTTAGATAAATATATAGGGCATCATATGCCACTAAGATCAGGGCTCTGGGCCTTCCAGTTTTTGAGATCTCGGAAACAAACCTGTTTTGACCCGGTTTGGTCATTAGCGACCTTGACCTTGACCTACTTGCATTAAAGTAGGGCAATATCTGGGGATTTACCTCTGTATCATTGTCCATAAGGCCCTTAGCCATACAGCTTATACTTTAGGCCTAATGTCAATTTCAAATTTTACAAATTTTGCCTTTAAAAGCCCCTGTGACCTTGAAAAGTAGGTCAAGGTCACTTAAACTGGGTCTATGGCATATTCTTACCATAGGCTACCTATGATAATAATTTCAGATTTCTTGCGAAAAAAAACGCGCGGAAAGAATAATAATAATAATAATAATACCAAAAACAATAGCATTCTCCTAAAAGGTAATCCTAATACTACTACTACTACTACTATTACTACTACTACTACTACTACTAATAATAATAATAATAATAATAATACTAATAATAATAATAGTTATAATAATGAAAATTACAATATGAGTAATGATAACAATAACAATAACAATAATAAGAGCAATCCACGATTTCTGCCCACCGTCAAAGGGTGATATTGACACAAAAAGAAAGACATTCGATTTGCGTCTGATTCACACTGCTAATCCTGATTCAAAATCCGGAACTTAATCATCACCAAAATTTATTGGAGTTGTCCATGGCCTATGATCTATCTGTGGTGACAATTTCCTCAAAATCTGTCAATTTGTTTTGACGTTCTTTAAAATGGCGAAAAATACAAATCCTGATTTAGGTCTGGATCCGGATCCAGATCATCTCCAAAATTGAATGGGGCTATCCATGACCTTACCTCTATTTGGGGTGAAAATTTCGTCAAAAACTGTCAGTTTGTTAAGCCGTTATCTTTAAAATGGCGAAAAATGCAAATCCGGATCTGGATCTGGATCATCTCCAAAATTTAATGGGGTCATCCATAACCTTAGATCTATCTGTGGTGAAAATTTCGTCACAATCCGTCTAGTAGTTTTGGCGTAATCCTGTCTACAGACAGAAAGACAGACAGGCACACAGATAAATCCGGATCTAGTATCCGGATCCGGAACCGTATCACCTCCAAAAGTTAATTGGGTCGTCCATGACCTCGGATCTATCTGTGGTGAAAATTTCGTCAAAATCCGGTAAATAGTTTGGACGTAATCCTGTCTGCAGACACACAGATAAATAAATAAATAAACCGACTCGAAAATACATCCTCCTTGGCGGAAGTAATAATAATAATAATAATAATAATAATAATAATAATAATAATAATAATAATAATGATAATAATAATAATAAGGGAACGTATCCTTGATTAATTTTATTTTTCAATATTCTTGAACAAGATATTGATTAGAAACTAACTATATAGCTGTTTACAAGGGCCGCTTGATTCCTTGTTTGTAATAAGTGCTAAAGAAAGTTATACTGAGAGAAGCTAACAGTTATTAAAATATCTGGAAAGACAGACTCCAACTTATATGATAATGAGAAAATGAAGGTTGATATCAATATTAAAAATATTGGGATCTAATTGAATGTTTAGTTAATTAAAAGGTAATTGAGGTTTATAACTTTATGAAGTCAACAGATCTTCAGTTAATTATGTCTCAAAGTTTTTTTTTTTTCAGAATACACAATAATACTGATCTTTCGTGACATCTCAAAAGTTTACATCCACAAAGGAGGAAAACACATGGCTACCTATACATAAACATGAATCTGATTACAATGTTCAGACTCCTTTCGTGAGAAGATATGACTGGCAATTCGGTCACCGATCAGAACTTACGTAATACTCACAAGATTCCAAGTCCCCGTAAGTCTTGACTAAATGATACATCACGAGAAAGGAACATTTACTTTTAGTAAAAAAAAAAAAAAAAAAAGAAAAAAAAGTTATTCTTCATTTAATTAAGCTTAAAGGTTATTTTCTTCCTTACCTATATTGCATTGCTTAGATGCACTTGAACTGATTTTGCTACAGCTCACGGTGAGGGAAGATTGAAGAAGTGCGCCTTAGTCACAAAAACACCTTTTCAATAATTAGAGCAAATGTTGAATAGCCACAAGACGCGGGAAAGGTGATATTTGTATAGCAATAAATCATTAGAAAGAATCAATATATTTAAATAATCATCGTATTTAACAATAGAGGAGATGGCAAGTTAGCTAGATTATTATCATCATTATCATTATCATTATTTGCTAAGCTACAACCCTAGTTGGAAAAGCAAGATACTATAAGCCCAGGGGCCCCAACAGGGAAAATAGCCCAGTGAGGAATGGAAACAGGGAAAAATAAAATATTTAAAAACAGTAGCATTAAAATAAATATTTCCTATATAAACTATAAAAACTTTAACAAAACAAAAGGAAGAGAAATTACATAGAATAGTGTGCCCGAGTGTACCCTCAAGCAAGAGAACTCTAACCCAAGACAGTGGAAGACCATGGTACAGAGGCTATGGCACTACCCAAGGCTAGAGAACAATGGTTTGATTTTGGAGTGTCCTTCTCCTAGAAGAGCTGCCTACCGTAGCTAAAGAGTCTCTTCTACCTTTACCAAGAGGAAAGTAGCTCCTGAAAAATTACAGTGCAGTAGTTAACCCGTTAGGTGAAGAAGAATTGTTTGGTAATCTCAGTGTCGTCAGGTGTATGAGGACAGAGGAGAATCTGTAAAGAATAGGCCAGACTGTCCGGTGTATGTGTAGGAAAAGGGAAAGAACCGTAACCAGAGAGAAGGATCCAATGTAGTACTGTCTGGCCAGTCAAAGGACCCCATAACTCTCTAGTGGTAGTATCTCAACGGGCAGCTGGTGCCCTGGCCAACCTACTACTTGTAAATTATTTTTACCGTCCTTCTAGTGGTGTAAACTAATTTATGGACCCAGCAACTACTCACACAATCTAAACTTTTGTAAATCATAATAACTGTGTAGAAATTATACCGATGAATGTGTGTCTTTCATAAAAAGGATTATATATCCAGCTATTATTAAAGGGTAAAAGTTTAATTTTCGTCTGCTGATCCTCTTTATGGGACGTCATGAGAACAAAAATTCGTTACTAGCATATAATCATGTCACATCATAACATCTTGCAGAATATCCTATTGTACTGGTTCACCAAGTCATTACCAGGAAAGGTATAGAAAAATATTGGCGATTTGCCAATATCATTAATGGGTGAGAGGTACTGGAATGTTGACTTAGATTACCTTGAAAATTAGTTTACATAGAAATACAAATATCTTCATAAATTATTGCACGAATTAGTACAATATGCATTCAGCCTATGTTCAAGTATGAACTGTGTTCATATCCAACATCACCATTTGATCAAACTTCTTGATGCGACAAGCTGACAAATCAGATCTCCAGAATATTCTTGTCAAGAAAGCACCCGCATGCATTACTAAAAAAATACCTGCTGATGCTGATACAGTATTAAGTACTGTAGTTGATTGGGGGTGCACTGAAGCCCATCAGAGAAGAGTTGGAAAAGAAATGAATGCAGATGTGGTAGTTGGGCTTAAATGCAAATGAAGATGAAGAAGAAATCATTCCTTGCAAAGAAACGAAATGAACAACAGTTTACCAATGTCCTTGGAGCAGTGATGGAAAAAGAACATGATATACAGGTCATAAATTTCTCTGCACATGTAGATTGTAATATAATGCAGTCAGCTTGTAGAATTGCGTCGTCTTTCCCAGATGCTGTCCTTGGTGAGGATATATAACTCTTTGTGCTGCTTCTTCATCTTTATTCTCAAGAAAGACACAAGAAGATGTATATGTGGACAACATGCAAGGTATTTGGCATCAGCAATCTGCAGGACATCATTGCACACTCACTTCCGTTAATTCATGCAATGATTGGATGTGATACAACGTCTAGGCTATGCAGCATCATAAAAGTATTGGCTCTTGAAAAGTGGTCATTACTATAAGGTTATCGAAAATATTTCCCCATGCCTCACAAAACATGTGTAGAAATCGAGGATGTAAGTAACAAACTCTAGATATGATTTGGATATTGAACAAGCAGCGAGATTTAATACGAAGGTGGCTCAAATGTCTTCCACCAAATATGGATACAGCACGATTCTGTTGCAGACATCAAGTACAGGTCTAGCTTAGAAATAACATGAATGCCACCAAAATGGGTTGGGTTTTTTGTAACACTCAACATGGCCATGTTCTGAAACCACAAAGAATGTACTGTATAAACCTGCTGCCCCATCATCTCTTCTTAAAATAATCAAATGCAATATTTTTGGAAACTATGGCAGAGGTAATTGGTCCTGCAGGAAAAATGGACTTAGCCGTACACTTTCTGGTAGGAATTGCAAAGGACTTACCTACTTTGATACTGGTTGCGTTAAAGGTGTTGATTAAATCTGATAAAATATGTTTTTGTCCAAAATCGATGGTATAACAGTGCTAAAAATGCTTATTCTTTGAAAACCGATAATGAACAAGTGAAGGCATATTGGATTTTTCCATGAATGACTAATAAAGATTTATAAAATACATTTTATCTTATTATCTGCTCCTCAAACCATATGTACAAAAATTATTTCTATTACAAAGAACATTGGATATCATGAAAATTAGATTTCAGTAATAGCCATGGCGGACATTTTGGATTTTGGGCATTTTACCACTTTTGTCCGGTAGCAATTTTGGTAAACTTTTTTTTCTTAAAAATGGCATATAATAAAGAATTAAAAATGGCATATGATATAGAATTGAAATGCATTAAAAAAACTTATGAAGTATTTTTTAACTTATAACTTATTTACTTGACTATCTAAGCACCTACTGGTCTGGCATTGTTACGTATGCAGCTTGAGGCCATGGCCACAACTATGAGCGACCTTTGTCATGGTAATCACTACTGTTTGTTTCCCATATGGTCAAGGAAATCCCAACGTTAAGTTGCCTTTATACCATTGCCTTTTTAATCTTCAATAACTTACTTATTGTTAATAGCATTTAGACCAAGAATGTTTTGAAGTTTTTCTATATCTTCGGTAATCAAAATGGAAAGGAAAATGGTTCCTATATTAATAAATTTATTCAGTTAAAATTTACAAAAGAAAAACTTAATCGTAGTGTTGTTACAGAAAAAAATAATGAAAAAAATAACAATAGTAATGATTATTAAAACATCATTGTGGGCCAAGGAGTCATTTTCTTGCCTACAAAAATTGTTCAATAATGAATTTGTTGATGCACAAACAAGCATTTTCATCTATTTCTTTCTGTGCTTTGATCTGCATCACATACATCAGTGTGAAATCGACTGTCATTGTCCATGCCAAAGCAATATTTCGCTGATTTATTGCCCTGCGAAAGATTTTTGTTTTGATAATTTTACTCAGAATTACATAACTATACATGGAAATGTTCACGGTTATAGCACTTGGGTGTAACAGGGAACCTCTTAACCTCTATATTGTGAACAAATGCACTGATCGCACAATCGTCATTCACGACCAAAGATATAAGAATGTAATTTAGTGAAGCCTGCAAAATCCTACAAATACGTGAGTATTTCTCTTTTCTTATGTTAATCCAATATGATGTATCAATAAAATTTAGCTTATCATTAAGATCATTAAAAAAACGGTTATCTTCCTTGTGGGCATTGTTTGTGAGTCGAAATGCTGTCTGCAAATGCAGCTTGTAAAGCTTTTTCCTCAACCCTTTCCTTCATACATTCTGGCGATTCTCTTACAGCTGAGGTAGATGAAAGGTAAGATAGGAAATTGGGCATTAGAGATGGCGCAGCCGTGCTGTAATTTTCTTTCTAGCCCCATACAACATCTTTGGGGTGAAAATGCGCACACCTGAAATGAATCTATCAACATTTCAGCAAACGTTTTATATACTGGCAGTTTATCTCATGTTTGACAACTGAAATGTATCAGTATTCATACAAATATAGATAAGAGATATGAACATAAAACGAACAAGAAAAACACATATAGTCCAGGAGTCATTTGCATTTAATTACACTCCCAATAGGAAATTTAAGGATGATCTTTTTAGATGTATTTTAGGCGTAATATCCATAATGTGTGCTTACAAGCCTAAAATTGGAAATTTTTTAGATATTTTCAATTTTTTGGTGGAGCCTCTTCTGGGCTTTTTCCGTATTTATTTCAATAATTGTATTGTCAGTAACCATAGAATGAGAAACTGATCTATTAAATGTTTTTTTATATTGCATATACTTGTTACAGATTATAGTTGCTATTACCAGTGCTGATATTTCTACCAATTACACATAATTTGCGAAACCATTATTTCTAATAAAAAATACAAATTATCTCCCTCCTAAAGCATCAGTCTTTCTCTTTTCAAGACTTTCATTACTGAATTAAAAAAAAAAGAATAAAATATAAAATAACCTAACTTACCACTGATGCTTTAGGATGAAGATATTTTGTATTCTTATCATTTATTTGATGCATTTGAATGTTGACTTATACATTCAAATTTGTGAATGCATGGTATATCTGTCAGTTGGCCGTAGATTACCCGGAACTTTTCTACGGACGGGTTTTTTTTTGACAAAATGTATTACGACCCAATATTCCATTTTAGGGATATGATCGCTGTATTCTCCATCTTGGTTTTGGAAAGAGAGATAGCAATATACTTCCTTTTACCGAGGAAAAATGGTCCAATGTTAAGAGTGTCCTTGAAAAGAGAAGACACCTAAGTTCATCAGAGTATGCCGATCTCTGTGACAGTTTACCCAGAGACTATCGTAATGGAGATGGCTATCACTCACCCTGTTACCGCAACTTTCTAAAATCAGGAGCTAAAAAGGATAATTCTAATACACCAGTTACCCAACAAACTCTACTTAGATCACAGGTGTTGATTTTAGTTTCAAATGTCATTTCAGTCTTTCATTCTAATATTCAATATTCAAGATTAGACATACTGAGCAGTTCAACAATATGTGTTCCTTCTGCTCACAGACTGCAGTTCCTTTTGGGACTAAATCAACTTCTGGCATTCTTGAAAAGAAATACATCCTCTGCAACAAGAAAAAAAGAATCAAATAAGAACAGGGACCTCGAACATTTGATAACAGTTGTTAGTGAATCAATTCAAAGAACAGTGAAGCAATAAGCAAAGAATTTCACCGACTCAGACTTCAAGACGAATAATGGAGCAGTAGTGTTAATACCAGGAAAGCAAAATATCATAAAACCTGCCAAAAGGTGTTCTATAATAAGACCTTGAAACTTAAGAAGGATCATTATCACATGAAAAGAAGCAATGCATTCAAAAGCTTGTAAAGTTCATTTAAATGGAAGTCTTACAGAGGGGCAAGAGTGAGGCAACTCTTAACCTAATGTAAAAATATCTTGAATATTGTCCTCCAAAGAAGGAATCAAAAATCCATTTGGAAAGGAACAATTTCAGTACAGAAAAACTGAAAAGGCACTTAAGGTCTAATATTAATGGAGGCAAACAAAGCAAAAGAAACTGATAGTTATTTATGTCAACAGAGACTACTCAAAACAGGACATCATCAAAGCTGCTGCCCTGATTCTCACAAAACAAGATAAAAAAATTAGGGTAAACCAGTTGATGCCACCTATAACAGCTGAGGTATTGCAAGAGGGTGAAATGTATCCACCTGAAGACCTTGTGCAATTCTACAAGTTTTTGCATGTTGAGCAAAACATTCAATTTTAGGGATGACTATAATTGTTAACTGGCTCCAAAATGTAATTGAGCTTCTTAACCATTTTATGTGAGGATTAAGAATCAGAAATTGCCAAACAGGCTTTGGAGAAAGAAATAATTACTCCAGAGGGAATACTCGCAGAAAATGGTATAGCAACTGCCATTGCTTGGGACAATTATGATGAAAATAAAGACACTTTCAAGCAGGGGACACTCTCCATGACACAAGGATATGCTTCCAAAATAAGACAAGTGTTAAATAGATCACAAAAAAAAAAGCCATTGCAGAATACGAGTAGTACTGTAACGCTGATTGTCTTGGATTAGAAAAAGGAGTGTTGAAATCCCTGACATTGAGCTGGATCCTGTAACAAAAAAACCCAATGATTTTTCAAAGTGCCTACCCTCCTGACTGACAGTCAAATGATTAAGCGGAAGAATTAGAACTAAGAAAGTAATTGTAGCTTATGAAAAAATATGCTATGAATTTTCTGTAGACAGTAATTATCATTTGACATGAGAGGATTGTCCCTTATATGACGGTAACCACAGTGAAGCTAACACAAGGATGATGTTTCACCTCTTTCAGCTTTAAGAAAGTTGCGGCATGCCATTGGGAGTGAAAAAGGGCATGATGACGCAGATGTAATGATCACTCTCTCCTTCATTATTGTAGCAAAGGGAACCTGAAAACAGAAATTTTCCTGGAAATGGGACAAAATTACAACAATACTTGGCACATTGTTAACATTAGAAGGATGGTCGAGGAGCTTAGTGAATAAATGGTACATTCTACATTGCATTGCCAGGAAACCATATCATCACAGGATGTGATTAAAATTACTGTTTGTTTGGCAAAGGGAAAACTAAATCACTCCCTACTGCTTTGAAATACCTCAATTCCTTCAATAATTGGCAGAGTTAGGCAGTTCGGCAGGTCTTAGATCTACCGAAACTACACTAGAACAATATTTGAAAAAAAAAAAAAAAAAAACAGTTTCATGATGTCAATGAAGCCCGAAAAAATATATTTGAAGCCAAATTTATGAAAAGAGATGATGGGTGGCCTCTGGAAAAAGCATGAAGTTCGAAACCTACATTAATGGCTCCTTGCAAGAAAGCCCTTACCCAGCACATTGAACGAGCAAATTCCATTGAAAGGATGTGGAACCCTACAAATAAAATTAAGCTTGTCAAGGAGTCCCCCATATACCATGGATGGAAAGAGTTCAGTGGTAAAAGAAGTGCTAATTTGATTTGAAGGACCTCAGCTACCAGATTCTCTAGAAGTAGAGCAATATGACAATGACAATGACAATGTCAATGAGGATTCAAATTTATCAGAAGAATCAGATACAGATGACAGTGACAATGACTATGATGACTTCACCTTCATCTAATTTTTATCACTAATTTACTCGCCAATTGTTTTGTATGTGAAAGAATACAACAATTATTGCATTTACTCAAAAAACATCAAGGGTAGCCTATTTTTCTTTGCATATTTGGACTTGTACCTTTTTATTCTTACTAAGTGGTTAGATTTATGATTAATCTATAAAGTATGAGAATTATGAAATAAAAATACAGAAATGCTAGAAGGTCCAAAAGACCAAAAATTGTAAATATCTGGAAAATTTCCAATTTTTGGCTTGTAAACACTCAAATTCTGGATTCTACACTCAAATCTACATCGAATAAATTTGTCATCAATATCCTTATGAAAGTGTAATTAAATTCTTCTCTCTCTCTCTCTCTCTCTCTCTCTCTCTCTCTCTCTCTCTCTCTCTCTCTCTCTCTCTCTGTATATATATATATATATATATATATATATATATATATATATATATATATATATATATATATATATATATATATATATATATAGGCAGTACCGTATATTTTCTTTTAAACATACCGAGTTGAATTCCAGCGTCCATTATATATTCTTGCTAATATTTTTGTACAACCTGAAAAACAAAATATCAGCAAAAAATTAATAAATACAATGGTTATTGGAGTTCAAATCAATATGTTTGAATATGAATCACTTACCCTGCTGTTCTTGGTTGATGTATATTTTTCTCTCTTAACCACGTGTAGCCACTTCCTTTTAAGTTTTCCATCCTTAGGGAAGGAAAATGCAAAAAGCTTTGAGTTCCTATCGTAATTCCTTCGGCATCGAGGCACTTGTTTGACATTATAAAACAATGCAAATACAAAGATTAATTCCGTGGGAAAATTTACGAAGGGGCCTCGTCCAGGGTATTTGTAATGCTGATTCATTTAAGTGATGATCGCCCTGTGGATCGCCTCACCTTGATTACATAGAAACTTTTCTTAAGATCAGTGGCCAGGCCTCTCTATGATGAGAGGGCATGGAGTCAGGTATCCACGGATGTGGCCTACGATTACTGATGTTACAGAGGAGGGTGGCGTTGGATTTATCGAGAGCGATGTCTTCACAACGAAGAGATGTGGAAGATATACAGAGAACCCCACAGCTGACATTAGGCGCAATGCTAAGTATATAAACTAATACCTTAGTTCACGAGCTTAATACATCCTGCGAGCAAACTAAAATACTTATATCATCATCTCCTCCTACTCCTATTGACGAAAAGGGCCTCGGTTAGATTTTGCCAGTCATCTCTATCTTGAGCTTTTAATTCAATACTTCTCCATTCATCATCTTCAACTTCGCGCTTCCAACTCTTCTAGTGCCTTGGGGAGCCCAGCTGAAAGTTTGGTGAACTAATCACTCTTGGGGGCTGCGAAGAGCATGCCCAAACCATCTCCATCTACCCCTCATCATGACCTCATCCACATAAGGCGCTCGAGTAATCTCTCTTATAGTTTCATTTCTAGTTGAGATACTACTGCTAGAGAGTTATGGGGTTCTTTGACTGGCCAGCCAGTACTACATTGGATACGTTTCTCTGGTTACAGTTACCTTTCCCTTTGCCTACACATACACCGAATAGTCTTGCCTATTCTTTACAAATTCTCCTCTGTCCTCATGCACCTGACAACACTGAGATTACCAAACAATTCTTCTTCGCCCATGAAGTTAACTACTGCACTGTAATTATTCAGAGGCTTGTTTCCTCCTGGCTAAGGGTAGAAGAGACTCTTTAGCTATGGTAAGCAGCTCTTCTAGGAGAAGGAAACCCAAAATCAAACGATTGTTCTCTAGTCTTGGGTAGTGCCATAGCCTCTGTACCATAGTATTCCGCTGCCTTGGGTTAGAGTTGTTTTGCTTGAGGGTACACCTGGGCACACTATTCTATCTAATTTCTCTTCCTCTTGTTTTGTTAAAGTTTTTATATTTCTTATAGGAAATATTTATGTTAATGTTGTTACAGTTCTTAAAATTTTTTTTTAATTACTTGTTTCCTTTCCTCACTGGGCTATTTTCAGTGTTGGGGCCACTGGGCTCATAGCATCCTGCTTTTCCAACTAAGGTTGTAGTTTAGCAAGTAATAATAATAATAATAATAATAATAATAATAATAATAATAATAATAATAATCCCGTGCCTCCATTTAACTCCTAATATCTTTCGAATCTACTAAATATATTGGAGATTGTTTCATTGTCATACCATGACTCATGTCCATAGAGTAACACTGATCTTACTAAACTGATATATAGTCTGATTTTTATTTGTAATTTCAGGTAATTTGATTTCTAAATTTTACTTAACCTAGCCATTGTCTGATTTGCTTTTTTCAATCTTTCACTAAACTCTAATTCTAAAGACCCTGTATTGGAGATCCTAGTTCTTAAATACTTAAATGATTCTGCCTTATTAATCCTTTCTCCTTCCAATGATATTTCATCTTCCGTTTCATACTCCATTCTCATCATCTCTGTCTTTTTTCTGTTCATCTTCATTCCAACCTTGTATGAGATTTCATGCATTCTAGTATGCAAGCATTGCAAAGCCTGTGGTGTTCTGCTTATAACAACAGCATCATCCGCATGCTCTAGGTCTGCTAAATTCCTATCACCCATCCAGTCCAATCCTTCTCCACCATCTCTAACTTTTCAAAGCATTACAAAATCCATGAGGAGGGTAAACAACATAGGTGACAACACATTCCCTTGGAGTACTCCATTGTTCAATGGAAATTCATTTGATAAGACTCCATTAACATTAACTTTGCACTTGCTATACTCATGAACAGACAATCAAATTTACCTATTTAAGAGGAATTCCAATAGAACACAGGACTCTCCACAAAATTGGTCGGTGCACGCTATCAAAGGCTTTTTCATAGTTCACAAAGGCATTCAAAAGTGGATTTCGATATTTCATGCATTTCTGTAAACCATGTATCAAAATGAAAATCTGGTCAGTGCAGCTTCTACCTTTTTAAATCTTGCTTGTTCATCTCTTAGCTTTTCATCAATCTTTCTCTGCAGCCTCTTTAGAATAAGCATACTATATATTTTCATAACAACTGACGTAAGTGTGATGCCTCTGTCATTATTGCAATCAGTCAGGTCTCCTTTTTTACTCTTTTCACCAACACTTCCAATTCCCCTTCATCAGGTTTGCCTCTTTATGCCACATTCTACAAAATAATCTTGTAAGTAGCCTGTGAGTCACATAATTTTCGGCCAGTATTATCTCGGCAGTTATTCCATCATATCCCGGGGCTTTACATCTATTTGGTGTTTTGAGGATAGCTTCGACTTCAAAAACAGTGAATTCATTCAATGGCACATCAAGGTCTTCATCAGCTTCAGGTACATCAATCAAATTATTCCCTTCATATCTCCTAATCATGACCTCATTAAAGTGTGCCATCCAACATTGTCTTTCTGTCTTTTTTATGGGTATATGGTTCTTCTTCTTTGCCCCCATAGAGACTTCATTAATAATTCTATGAGCTATTCTTACACCATAGCCACTACCTGAATTCATAGCTTTGTCAGCCTTATCTGCTTTACTGTCTAAATATTCTCTCCAGTCATTCCTGGCTTTTCTTTTAACCTCACTATCAATGATGGAATACTTAGCATGCTCTACCTTGTAAATTTCATTATTTCCTCGAAAACTTTCAACAATCAATTTCTGTCTTTGTCTCCTTTTTATAGTATCCCAAGTATTATTTGATATCCATGGCTTTCTCCTGGTAACTGTCTCCAGACTTCACTACAAACTGACCATGTTCTAAATATCACACCATTTTTCATTAATTGTCTGCTCTTTGTCTCTTGGAGTCTCTAAAACTGCAAAATAAGTCCTTCAATCAATTGCAAATGTTTTTCTGTGCTCTTCTTCTAAAATCTCCGTTGTATCAAACCTAGGTATTCTATCCACCTTTCTGTTGGATGCTTTCAGTTTTAATTTCAGTGTGGCAATGAGGAGCTGGTGATCACTACCAATATCTGCACTTCTATAGCTTTTTACATTTCTCAGACTCCTCCTTCTCTCTTTATTAATGGCAATGTGATCTATTCGATTTTTGTAATTGCCACATGGTGAAGTCCATGTATACTTGTGGATGTTCTTGTGTTGAAAAAGAGTACCTCTAATGACAAGATTGTTTTCTGAACAGAAACTTATGAAATGTGCTCCATTTTCGCCAAGACCCTCGACACCCATCACAGTCTCTATCCCTTTATTATTCCTTCCAACTTTAGAATTGAAGTCGCCACTCACAATTTTCATATCTCTCTCCGGGATCTCATCTATTACACTCTGCAGTTCTTCATAGTATTCATCTTTCCTCTCTTCAGGGGAACCATTTGTTGGTGCATAGCCGACTATAATTCTCATACAGCACTGCTTTGATTTAAACTTTGCTAGTAACACTACTGTTTACAGCTTTCCACTTGGTTAATACTTTTTGTGCCCTTTGGTGTCATCATCATTCCTACCCATTCTCTTCCCACTCCATCTGATCTTCCTGTGTAGATATATATATTGCCTTGGTCTAAAGTTTCCTTACCAATCCCCTTACAACGTGTTTCACTTAGGGCCAAGATATCCAAACTATATTTCATAAATTCACTCTCCACTTGCTGTAACTTTCCAATCTGATTCATGGCTCTAACATTCCAGTACCTATTTTCTATTTATCTTTAGCATTTATAAACCGGGAGATTCTTATCACCCCGCTATGACCCGGACTGGGGGCCATTCTTTCATCTTCTCTATCCATGACTGACTAAATCCAAAGAGGATTCATTGGCTAGATACATCAAATGATAGCCAGTTACTTGTGATGCGCAGTGCCTATCTAACTGAAACAAGTGACCCCTGCCGGTTCATACTAATTCTAGTAAGATCAACCGCCAGGCATCAGGAGTAAAAGCCGAAGAGACAGTTTGTCCATCGCCTTAAACCCAATTCGTCACCCTGCTGCCAGTGACCTCATCGAGATTTGGGGGGGGGGGGGATTTCCTCCTCAGCCATAGCTCTCATTATTCCACCACCAAGTTGCTCATCCGCTTATATGAGCATAACCGTTTACAAACATGGATTATTAAGGTACACTACCTAGCACAGTATAAAATACTTATATTCAAAAACTCTTTTTTGACATGAGAAATATAGGACAGGTTTTAAAAGGTAATTAATGTTAAGAACACATCCTTAACATCAGAAATGAATACAAATTAATAATTCATAATGAAACATATAAATAGTTGATAATTTAACTGGTATGAAGATTAGATAAAAAAAGGGACTACATGACAATACTCACTCCTGGTTTTATGCTGTAGTTGGTGAAGTGTGCTGCATGATTTCTCATGTTGGTATTATGGAGCATATATATGCCATTGTAGGCATAGTTATATATGACTGGATTCAAGCCATCCAGTTCGTGGAGCATGTATTCCAATATGTTTGCATTCAAAGTTACTTGGAAATTAAGGTACTACTGCAAAACTTCCTTTGGTGATTTACCCTTTTTGACTCACTCGACGTTTTAGCTTAAAAAAAAAAAAAAACAGTATTAAGATCTCTAAGTAAGCAGACACTATTCAAGATAAACGATCTTGTAAAACCAGGAAATTTCTTAGCTCCAAGAGGTCAGCTTCCAAATGAGCCTCTGGGGAGGTGTAGTACTTTGCTTTCTAAGGAACACCAGGTCTAACACAGTACACCTAAGCATTATGGATTCCGAACTAAGTAGCTGCAACCTTACCATCCTTGTGAGCTAAGGATAGGGGTTTTGGGGGAGCCTGTAGGTCTACCTGCTGAGTCATCAGAAGCCATTGCCTGGCCCTCTCTGGTCCCAGCTTGGATAGAGAGGGGGCTTGGCCGCTGATCATATCTGTACATATATGGTCAGTGTCTAGGGCATTTTCCTGCTTGTTAGGGCAATGTCCCTGTTCCTTGCCTCTGCCATTCATGAGCGGACCTTAAACCTTCAAACAGTGTGCCCAAATGTGAAGTTTTTACGGGTTCATATTGGGCAGAGATGCCTGATGTTATATGCTTGATTGATCCATATCCATTTATACCCTGTCATGCATCCAACAAAGTTAGATAATTTCTTCTTAATCTTATGCAGATATAAATTTTCTACCCTTTAACTTAAGATTCAGTTAGTACTTAGGCACTTAATGGCGTCGCAACACCATGCAATGAATGCGCGTGAATTAAAAAACCACATGAATTTTAGTATAGGCTACAATAAATTGGAAAATCCTTCATCGTCATGGATCGCCATGCATAAAATCAAATATGTTCACAACTATTTTTGCATGATTAGGAAGGCTGAGGAAAGTAGAGTGTGGCAGATTGAGACTAGGTCTTAACAGAAAGATGGGCTTGGCATGACTGGCCTATGAACACGACAAAACAAGCTTATACACAAATGGTTGAGGATAACAATGACTTAAAAACTTTAATAATATTTAATATGCAATTGCAAGCTTAAGCAGGTTTTTAGTTTTATTTCTGTAGAGAGAGAGAGAGAGAGAGAGAGAGAGAGAGAGAGAGAGAGAAAAGAGCAATCAATTTATAATGCAAGAACGCGGACGAAATACCCGTGCATTATGTGGCTTGCCCCCTAAAAGAGACATACATGTGAAATAGTGTGGCCGGGCCAAGAAGTCATACTGTAGGCGAGTCATTTTGCAGGATATACACATTTTTTAGGAGATCAATGAAGACTCAGTCTTTGTTCTATGAATGTTAGTTAAGAAAGCCTTTGGCTTGCGACGGCTAACAAGAAAAGGGCTTGCGTAAGGGGGTTACCAGAGGTGGCTTACAAGTGTAGGTACACACAAAGACATCTGTCTTGGTGTTTAAATCTTTCGGTACATGTTGCTACACTAGGGGTTTATAAGTCTGACGGCAAGGAGTAAATTTCCCACAAAGTCACGTCGGAGCTGGAGATTGTCGGAGGAGGTTCCAGATGTAAAAATTTCAGCAGGGATAACCAACGGCTTACCATACACCATTTTAACTGCTGAGACATCCAGGTCATGCTTAGGAGTGGTCATTAATCCGACGAGGACCTGAGAAGCTGAGTAAACCAATTGGAGTCATTGCACTGGGACATCAAAACTGTTTTCAGGGTGCAATGAAAGGGGTCAACCATACCGTTAAATGCAGAGCTGTAGGCAGTTGTCTGAAGCAGGGTTAAGCCCATGAGATTCACTAATGATTTCCACAAATGAGAGGTGAAAGTTGTACCCCTTACAGAAGTAATATGCTATCCACCCTGAGAGTAAGGCAGATGTACATGAGGAGGATGTTGCAGTTTGCATGGGGATGGCTTCACGCTAACGAGTGGAGCAGTTAATGACAGTGTGATGTGGGTAAGAACCCTACTACGCCGACGTGAATGTGGACAAAACGACACTGAGGTTGAGGAAAGGTGCCCACACCTGAATCCATGTGTCAATGTACTTTTGAAGTTTGGTATGAAGTACAAGAGTGGACCCAATACTTACCCTCCATAGTAATGCTATGCCAAATGAACTTTTTCTTCAGTAGCTGTGCAGTAGATCAGTACGAGGGATGTGGAAGGCAGTGGATTAGATAAAAAACATGTTGGCTCATGGGAGCAGGTATCCACTATCGTGGCCTACCAGTACTGACGTCAAAGAGGAGGGTGGCACTGGCATCGTCAAAGGCAATGTCTTCACAATGAAGGGATGTGCAGGATGTCTTGCAGGCTTGGTACTCTGGATATTTTCAAAGCATTGTACCAGGAGAATGATAACCAATGTTTTTCTTGACAGGGCATTGGCAACGGGATTCATTTTGCCAAGGACGTGTCGAAGGGTGCAGTTGTATTCACCCACGATGGAGAGATGCCGGCATTGACTGGAGGACTAGGCATTGAATTGTCGAGTGAAGGCGTGCGGACCCTCTAGGAAGTGGCAAAAGTGATTGAAGGCCAAATGCACTGCCAGCAACTTGTGATCAAAGGTAAAGTACACAGATTCCGCCAGAAAGACGATAGGCAGGGCGATCCGTTCACCACCTGCTCGAGTACTGTATCAATAGTGACATCACTAGTGGAGAGAAGAAGAGGGGAACAGGGGATGGGAAAAGTTGGGGCAGCAGCGAGGCATTCTTTGCATTGCAGAGGGCTTCTTTCTGAAGGGGATCCCACTTCAAGTCTTTTTGTTTGCCTCTGAGGAAGGCATACAGGGGGACAAGAGTGGCAGCAACAACTGGCAAGAACCGGTGATAATAGTTTATTACGCCCAAGAATTTCTGCAGAGCTTTTACAGTCGACGGCCTAGGGAAGTTGTGAACAGCTGATATCTTTGCAGGGAGGGGGTGGAAGCCTTCAGGAGTGATATGATGCCCTAAGAACGATACTTCGTTAGCATCGAAGGTACACTTGTTGTACTGGA
Source organism: Palaemon carinicauda (assembly GCF_036898095.1). Taxonomy (NCBI): domain Eukaryota; kingdom Metazoa; phylum Arthropoda; class Malacostraca; order Decapoda; family Palaemonidae; genus Palaemon; species Palaemon carinicauda. The sequence continues at coordinate 66,433,999 of NC_090733.1, forward strand.
CTACATGGCCGTTCTGTTGTAGGAGGAAGAGAAAACAAGTATGTTGTCCTCATAACATATGCAGAAGGGAAGGTCCCCTATGATGCCATCCATGAGGCATTGGAAAGTGGACCAAGCATTATGAAGGCCAAAGCAAGAGTAATTGAAGGTGCATGTGCCAAATGGGGTGGTGATGGAAGTCTTAAGGATGTCTTCTAGGTTCATGGGTACCTTAAAATATCCATTCAGGAGATCGAGGGTGGAGAAAACCTTCGCTTTGTGCAAGTAGGCGGTAACGTCAGCGATACTGGGGAGGGGGTAGTGATACGGTTCTCTCTGCATGTTCAGACACCTATAATCCTCACAAGGGTGCAGGGATTTATCCTTCTTCAGTACAATGTGTAGGGGTGATAACCATGAGCTTAAGGCCTTTGGACAAGGGCCCATTTCTTCCTTTTTGGAAAATATTTGTTTAGTAGCTGCCTGAATCTGGTAAACACCAGGGTCCCTATCATCTTGATATGGTGATAAATACCATGCTTGGCGGGAACCATGGGCGTTTGGTGAAGTTCTTGTAAGAAGACTTCCTGGTACAACGTGAGAAGGCGGGCATAAGCATCCATGGATGTGCTGATGTGGAGTGCAAGGTCCGAGGATCAGGTTAAAGAGGTGTCAATTAGTATGAATGCGTTAACTAGACATCAATGTGCCACATCAACAAGAAAAGAAAATGAGTGATGAAATCTGCACCAATTATTGGCAATGTTACATCAGCAACGAGAAACATCCAATGGTATTTGGTGCTCCCAAACGATAGTGTGAGTGTCTCATACCTGTGAGTGGGAATCCCAGGTCCGTTGACAGCTACCAGGCGGATATCAGCAGGCTTAGAATGACTACCTTCTTGTCCTGGAGTGTGATATTGGTAGAAGGGAATGGCAACCACCAGTGTCTGCCAAACACCGCACATCAGTACCTACATCCAGTAAAAAGATAAGATTAGTGATAGGGGAGGCTATTGCCACAAGCAATCGCCTATTTATAAGTTTTTTGGCCACTGACAACTGTCTGCAAATTTTTTCGCAGCATCCCCGAATCTGAAGTGGTAGTAGCATAACTGCGGCTGATCTGCGTCATTAAGTGGTTGTAGAGGTTGTTGATTGGGGGCTTGAGTGAGGGGAGGCATATGTGGGTGGTGGGCTCATGTTTTGGGGTGGGTGCCTCTGTCCTACCACATTCTCGTTATCTTCAATTGGTGTTGAATAGCTGTCCTCTTCATCAGGAGTGGTGGCATTGATGGAGGTCTTGAAGTTGGTGAAGTGGCTGTCCGCCATTGGCAAGGTATCAACATCGGTGATTGCTATGCATACTTGTTCGGGTATGCGTCGTACCCAATGGGCATAAAGTAGATCACTTCGCAAGGAGAGCGATCTGCAGCAGGTTGCAGGTGAAGGATACTGGATATTTCCCTGAGGGCGAGCGAAGCCTTTTGGTCCCCAAATGGTTGTTAAGAGAGCTGAAAAAGCTATATGGGCAGCTGGAGATGGTGAGTAATTTTCCAGGAGGTATGTTCTGAGGGCGTCAGACTCTATTAGTGCGTCCCCTTGATTGCAAAGCCAATCGGAGATTTGCAAGAACATAGTCTGCTTTGCTACTTGAGTGAGTCACGCCCTTGGTGCAAAAATGAACTTTGGTGTACTAAAATCAGGCAAATGTTTCTCTACTAGCAAAGTGCGGGAGTTTCATTGATGCTGTGTGGATAGAAGAGTCAGGTTCAGTGTGTGGCATTGTTAAAGAGTAGAGTTAAGCGGGGAGTGAGAAGTGATGGGCAGCTGGTTAATGCGTGGTCACCAATGTGACAGACTGCACCTAAGTCGTATTAGAAAGACGGGCCGGAGATAATAGGTTTATTAACTTGACATAACAACCTTATATACAAATGGTTGAGGATAGCAATGACATAAAAACTTTAACAGTATGAAACATACAATGACAAGCTTTTCTATTGTCAGTACGACGGGAAGAGAGAGAGAGAGAGAGAGAGAGAGAGAGAGAGAGACAGAGAGAGAGCAACCGATTCACAATGTATTAGCGTGTATGAAATATACGGGTATTACAAAAGATTCAATTAAAAGTGCCTGCTATCTCAAGATATTCTTCCACTTAATAGTAAGAGAAATAAGTAAAAAATATTGTGGCACTATTTTGTTCTTTTTAATGTTCTTATAAGTTAACAGCCATCTACAATTTGTCTGTATAAATTAATGTAAAGAGAGAGAGAGAGAGAGAGAGAGAGAGAGAGAGAGAGAAAGTGTGCATCGACGTGATTACTGTATATAAAGTATCACGTTAGCTTTTACTATGAATATTTTTTAGAATGAATTTTAGTTACCAGAAAAGTTTGATAAATGGAAAAGGAGCTGACATAATTGCCAATGAATAAATAACTCATCACTAAAGTCCGCTCTTCAATAATGAAAGAAATAAAATATAACTCATCAAAGGCTATGAAACATAGTAATACCAGAGGCGTAAATTATATATTAACATCCACGGCATAATCTAATGAAACATTGAGGAGATTTTGATTATGTTATCAATAGCATATGTAAAATAAATACCATTAAAACCTGTTCATGTTTTGTGTTGCAGAGATTTGTATTATAATACCAAGGCCAGACCTAATTGATAATGTAAATGGAGTTTCTCTGATTGAAAAATAAGTTTTCCCGTATGTAATTATTCAGAGATCGTCTGATGATCTGTGTTAGTATAAACCTCTGAAGTTTGGGAATCCACAACCTGACAGAGCTCATCACAAATTAAATTCTACAAATACGACATTAAAACACTGATATAAAAGCTACAAAGAAAGTGCCAGGAACATTTTGCCTTTAGTCGGTAAGAACTTTTATTGTAGAAAAATGTCACTTGAAAACTATGAAACCTAATTCTAGAAGTGTTTTCACTGCTTCTTTTACTTAAGATACTTGTTAATTGTTTCATAAACTCATTGCGTTAGACTGTGCCATTGTGAAAATTATCCTTTAATTAGTATGCCACACACACACACCTCATATCGCCAGGGTATGACTACTTCCTCTAAACCCTATATACATATATATATAATATATATATATATATATATATACACAAATATATATATATATATATATATATTTGTGTATATATATATATATATATATGTATATATATATATATATATATATTTTGTGTATATATATATATATATATATTCTTACAAATCTTATATATATATATATATATATATCTTACAAATCTTATATATATATATATATATATATCTTACAAAGCTTGTCTAGTGTACAGTAAATAATTTATAATTGTATTTTATTTATGTTTTCATACGTGCATTGAAGAGGTGAATAGCTAGCTCTGAAGATGAGTTCCTCTCATGTAGGTATAAGTTTGTTATGTAAATTACGTAAGACTTTCGTCGTTAATTTCATTGAATTTTTCATTCAAGTCAGTATATTTGAATTTACATTATTTTTAAGAATTAACTTTTTATTTCACGTATTTTCCTTACGAAGCCTTACGTAATCTGTTTAAGAGTGTTACATGATCCATACAAGATATGAACTAGGACTTATGTAAATGTTTTTATATTTTTACGGGTGTTGCGTAATGTTTGTGAGAAAATACGCAATGCTTATAATTACCTCGTATTTTGAAAGGTTCTCGAAAACCCTAGTGGTAGATTTTATCTTTTTTTTTTTTATTTCCAAGAACGGTGGGTGGGTTGCCTGAAACATATGTTCGCCCCCTGAATTTTTATCTACTTGATAACTCTGGCAGCGCTAGATTAAAATGAACCAGCCAACGTTCACATGATGAACAAGATAAACCCAAACAACGTGAATACCTTTAAACCATATATTTATGAAGGTATATTAGCAGCAATACACGGGAGTGAGTAAACCCCGGTCAAGATGTTGCGCGACACAGGCTGCAACTATACTGTGGTGGTACGAGGAGTACACCCACTGGTGAGATAGTCTCTCACACTCTCACAGGAGACTCAGTTATTTTGAAAGGAATAGGAGGTTAAGAGGTTATCCTATTAGCCGTTTGAAACTGTCATGCGAGTTGGTGACAGGTAATTTTGACTTTGGGTTAAGGGATTCATTGGCTGTCGAAGGAGTAGACGTCCTGCTGGGTAATGAGGTTGGTGCAGCGCCATTTGTGCCTTGTCCCATTGTAACGGAGAAACCATTGAAGTATAGTACCACAACTGAACTCGAGAAGGGCTACCCGTATCTGTTTCCTAGTTGTGTGATGACTAGGAGTATGATGAATAAAGTGGCTGCTGAAGAAGAAAAAGAAATCGAAGGAGCGATGAATTTGGAGGATTTGTTTTCCAAAAAAGAGGATTCCCTTGATGGTACGCAAGAAGAGAAGTCCAGAGTAAGCCCGAGCGAAGAGGAACGACAGACAAGTGGAAGAGAAGACAAAGAAGAAATGGACCTGAAAGAAATAGACAACTCAACGTTAGAAGTAGGATAGGAGAGTAAGGAAAAGGCTGATAGGATTGCAATGGAAGAATGCAACATTAAAAGAGTTATTGTACCGTGTGGTGGACAAGACGGAGGCACAGCAGTCTCCAACCTGTTATTATCTTAAGGATGGGTTGCTTATGAAGAAGCATAGACCCGTCGATACCCCTGGGAATGCCGAATGGGGGATATATTGGCAGATATTAATTCTTGCATCATTGAGAAGACAGGTGATCGCTGTCGCGCATGAGACGTGACATATGGGGATAAGGAAGACAACAGAGAAGATTATGAAACACTATTTTTTTGGCCTAGCATGCATAAGGAAGTGAGCCAGTTTTGCCGTGCATGTCAGGTATGTCAGATGGCTGGAAAGGCGAACGAGTATATTAAGAAAACTCCCTCACACCTGATAGAAGTGCAAGGAGAACCCTTCAGCAAGGTAATGATCAACATTGTGGGACCTTTATCAAAGCCGAAAAAAGGTCACCAATATATGTTAACCTTGATGTGTCCAGTGACGAGATACCCGGAAGCCATACCCGTCCATCAGTGTCAAAATAATCGCCGAGAAGTTACTAGACTTTTTTACTACGTTTGGTATGCTGGAAATTGTTTAAAGTCAGCGAGGAACGAATTTCATGTTAAAATTATTTCAGGACGTAATGAAACTGTTGGATGTGAAACAACAACTATCACCTGCTTATCATCTGGAGACCCAAGGTGCATTAGAGAGGTTTCATCAAACTTTGAAAAGTATGTTAACGAAGTACTGCAACGAAACGGGGAATGAATAGGGCATCCGACTACCGTTGATGTTGTTTAAGGCACGTAATACTTATCAAGAAAGCATGGGATGTAGCCCTAATGAAATGGTATTTAGACAAGAAGTAGGAGGACCTATAAAAATGTTAGCGGAAAAATTGAAGAACTGAGAGGAAACGGATGGAGAATATGTCATGAATTTGAGGAAAAGGATCGGCGAGATAAGGAAATTTTCCCTAAAAAACCTTATGAGCCAAGAAAAAATGAAGAAAAGGTTCTATATGAAAAGTAAGGACAGACAGTTTTTGGTAGTACAGCAGGTATTGGTCTTTCTACCAATAAGGAGATTCCCACTCACCAACGAGTTCCAAGGACCATTCAAGATTTTGGAGAAGATCAGTGACCTAACCTACGTTATCGAAACCCCCAGGAAGAAAGAAAAGTCAAAGGAAAGTACACGGTAACCTATTGAAACCCTACTTGAGCGAAAAAGAGACTGAAACTTCACAGGTGTGTACGGAGCAAACCATACCATCCAGCGAAGACGACGACGGATATGAGGTAGGGGCAGTATGCAGAGTGACTAATTCGTCCGTCATTCGGAACTTGGAAGGGAAATTAACTCATTTGGACCAGGAGCAACAAGAGGAATTAAGCCAATTAATTAGAAGTTTCCCTGACATTGTCTCGGACGTCCCGAAACGAACCAACCTGATGAATCATGAGAAACACCTCAAAATAACGGAAAGACCATTTAAACAATGTGCCTATCAACTGTTGCCGTATCACTGAGAAGTCATGAGGAAAGAAGTTGACTAATTGTTACAAAACAATTTGCCGAACAAACGTCTAGCCCTTACAGTTCTCCATGCTTGCTCGTGAAAAAACAGTTCAGGTCTTTTAGGATGGGTACGGACTACCAAAAGTTAAAATCAATCAGTGTGGCCAATAATTATCCATTGCCGCTCATCGACCAACTACTCGAAAGTATCGGACAAGCGAGGTTCGCCTTCAAAATTGACTTGTTAAAGGGTTATTATTAAATTCCTTTGGATGACAACGCAAAATTGTTATTAGCTTTTATAACCCCATGCCCTCAATGTGTGATTGATAACTTTCTAGGATCAACAGAAGGAGTTGGCGTATATCTCGACGATATTGTGGTATATTCATCGACCTGGTAAGAACATCTCCGAATCCTGAAGAAGGTATTTCAAAAGTGGCGAGGAGGATACCTGATGATTAACCTGGGGAAGAGCAAATTTGGAAAGGCAACAGTTTGGTACTTGCGATTCAAAGTAGGAAGAGAATTAATCACCTCGGTATCAAGGAATAAGGAAAGCATCAACCGCCTCCACGAGGAGCCAGTTACAACCCTTTGACTAGCCCCAGGAAAAAATTTGTATGGACCAGTGAGTGCCAGGAATCCTTCGACAGGATAAAGGCCATGTTAACTTCAAAATCGATTCAACGAGCACCTGATTTCAACAAGAAATTCCTTATCCAAGTGGATGCGTCGGATAATGGGATTGGAGCTGAGTTATTGCAAGAAGACGAGGAAGGAATTCTTAACCCTGTTTGTTTTATGTCGTCGAAGCTAGAGGAAAGTCAATGAGCCTACTCAACAGTTGAAAAGGAACTACTAGCATTAGTCACAGCAATAAACAAGTTTGAGGTCTATGTGAATCGACCACAAAATGAAGAGATTACAGTGTATTCGGATCAA
>NC_090733.1:66446006-66451006 GCF_036898095.1 Palaemon carinicauda
TGTTAAGGTTCAACTTCATGCCTCATAATTTGCGTTATGCACTAATTCCTCTACTAAGGTATTCAGAAACCCCAGTTCTACCTTCAGCAGATGTAATTGAGGCAACGAGAGTAGCATTATCGGCATATGTAACGATCTTGTTTTCTAGACCAAACCACATACCATGTATCTATAGAAGGAAATATAATGGAACCCGAAATCACATTCCTATACTTACTTTCATGAAGAAAAGAAAATGCAAACAAACCTTGCAAACATCAAGAAATGTACAACAGAAGTCACAACAATAAAACCTGTACAAACACCAGCCAAATTCAACTAGGGGTTTTTGAAAGAGACAAACAATAACCGCAGCCTTATCATATGGTTGTCCTCAATACATATATGAATATATATATATATATATATATATATATATATATATATATATATATATATATATATATGTATATATATATATATATATATATATATACATATATATATATATATATATATATATATATATATATATGGCTCCTGGGTCTGGGCACCAAAAATATATTATACTATGGCTCGTGACTGGGAACCAAACATATAATATAATGTATACTACAACTGGCAAGTTAATCAACCTCTCGAATTCCAAACTCGTTTGCTTTTGCATCAATACTGTTACACTTTAAAATATCAATACAGGAATTCTGAGACAGTTAAATAACTCTCAGACAGTAATATATAAAACACTGAATACACAAAGGTCTCTTAAGTACACTCAAAACCAAACTGGGTAATTATTATTACGAATATTCAAATAGCTCTAACTTCGGTTCATAACAGGATACGATCTGAAAATTATATACTGATTTGACTTGAACTATTATATCTAAATAAACCCTAGATTAAGAAAGGAAATAACACTTATTAAAATTATACAATCACTTGTTTCACTTGAATTTATATCTGAGCACAATATTTAAGTTTGACACTTAATGAAAAATAGATAACCAGATCACAATACAAATACCTTACATTCCTACAGGGCCGTTTACAAACACTCTAAGAGAATTTATATAAGTACTCACTACGCACGATATATGCGGGGACACAAAATCACTTTGGAGAGGACACACTATAGGTACTGAACACTTTTAAAACAGTACTCTGAGCTGCGTGCTTGAGTGAGGGAGAGAGTAGATGGCGAACTTAAGGCGGGAGGTCTCTATCTGGCACTCTAACACTGGTGTCGCCTTTATATATATGAAACGTAGCTACTTCCAGAAACTTCCCAGAGATTTGGGAAGTGTGGGGGGCCGGGCATAAGCGTCAGAGCTACCAAGTATTGCTCTCTCCAATGCTTTCTCACGCAATAGGGACATGAAATCTGGCTTTCCTGAGCAACTGTCACACACAGCAAGGCTAATCTCTGTCAGCTAGCTCTGCCCACCCTTTGTCCCCGAAATAAAAAAAAAAAGAACATCCCATCACTAGGTTCTTCGCGAAATTTCCAAAGCACATGGTACTGCAAAATGATTGCTTATTCTCTCAAACATGACGCAATACCTCATAAAATATAAAAGAACATTACATAAGCCCTTATTCATATCATGTATGATCACATAACACTCTCAAACAGCTTATGTAAGCCTTCGTAACCACAATATGTAAAATAAAAAGTCAATTCTTAAAAGTAACGTAAATTTACAAATACTGACTTGAATAAAGAATACAATGAAATTAACGACAAAGGTCTTACGTTATTTACATAACAACCTTATACCTACACGAAAGGAACTCAAACAAATTTCCCTCTAAAAATTTCCAGTACTGCTGTGTATAGGTAATAATGGTTCAATTTCATGAGATACGTGATGAAATTTAAATATTTCTTAAAGTTTTCAATGTATCAAAAAAAATAATTTTTCTTACTGAAGATATCATACAGTTCAATGCAAAGAACCTTTTCTGCATGAACCAAATTCCCTATTTAGTATGGGAGATAAAACAAGAGTCATGCAAATGATGAGGCAAGTATCAAATTTGGCATACTTATTTTCCAAGCCATACGAATCAAATCAGGGCTATAGGCAGTTGAAAATCCAAGATGGCTGCCAAATTGGCCGACCGAAGGAGACAATTTGCTTAGAAATATTTCTAGTTGTCCTATTTCCATGATCTAGATATGAATTCTTATTTTTTTCAGGCCTACTGAAGTAGATCTTAACATTTATAAAGCAAAATGACAAGTATTTTTAAAGGTTTTGTTGTTTATAAAGCAAAGTGACATATTTTTCAAGCTTTTACTGTTCTTTCAAGATGGGCACCTTATTTTCCCCTTTTCATTTCCTAAGCTTTATAGCACAATGTTCAAACCATGCAACTGGTATCCAGCTGATACTACTTACATTAATAGCTGTTGAGTAATGTACAGGGGAGTGCTTTGGCAACAGGATTCTGATTACCAGGGATATGTTGAATGGTACAATTGTATTTAGAAATGGCAGAGAAATATCATGTGAATGATGAAAGACGAGCCCTTTAGTAAGTGGCATAAGAGGTGGACAGCCAAATACACTGCCATTAGTTTGCAGTCGAAGGTAGAGTAGCTAGATTCCACCTTGGAAAGTTTTCTACTAAAGAGGGCCAAAGGGCAGAGCAATATGTTGTTAATTTGTTCAAGTACTGCTCAGACGGCGATGTTACTGGCATTGGAGAAAAGTAAGAGGGGTACAATAAGCATGCAAAAGCAGAAAGCATTGAAGAAGGTCACTTCTTAAAATTGGCATTACTTCAGGTTTTTAGGCTTGCCCTTGAGGGTGTCGTAGATAGGGGCGATAGTAGTGGTGATGGCTGGAGCAGAATATTGGGAGTTTCTTTTTCAGCTATATGGTCTCAAGAGATTCAGAAGCCTCTCCACCATGGTAGGATGTAGGAACCACTTCTTACATAGAATCTACCCCTGCCAACTTGAAGGTAGCGTATCAACTAGAACATTCACTTTCTTTGGAATTAGCTTCCCAGACATCTCTACTGCATGGTAAACTACTAAAAATATGCTTCTACTTTGTTAGCTTGCAAAGACTACAAGAAAGTTCCTCCTTGCTTATTGATGTAAGCGATAAATGCAATTTTGGCATTCATCAGCAATACTGATTACCCTTTCAAATTCTGATAGGAAGCTTGCAGAGCTAGAATCACCATTCACATTTTCAAGTGAATCAAGTGTAGATGCTCTTCTGGGGAACATACAACAGAGGTAACTTGATTCCTCAGGTGTGTGCCCCACCCTTCCTTGGATGCTTTAAAAAACAGAAACATCTCTGGAGGTGGGGAGCTGAATAGAACTACCTTAGTTAGGTTTCTCATTCAGCGACCAAGAAAGGTTGTCCTGCACCACATGTTCTGCTAGAGCAAGATTGGAAGGGAGATTGCCAGCCGCTATCCAGCAACTCTTCAGACAAAAATGGAGTGACTATTGGTTGAAAGAGTTTCTCCAATGAGGAAAGATATTTCCGCTTGAATGGAAATGGTAGCGCCACCTCTGTGAGCTTACTGATCCGATTTTCTGATTTGAAAGACTTGCTTCTACCAATTCTATTACCATTCTCAGGTAATTACTTTGCTTGGATGTGGGACTTGACTTCTCTCAGTTGACTAGCATTCTTTCACAATCATGAAGCACCTGCCTCTCAGAGGAGGCCAGGATCAACCATTTATTGAGATAGAGTACCTTAAAAGATGGATCCCACTTGAGTATGCCCAAGTTGTGATCATCATGAACACTGATGTGAATTCTTGCAGAGTGATGGACAGTCGTAAGCACAAGGCTTTGAACTAATGCACTATTCACTTCTATAAACAACACATATCTAAAGAAAAAGATTGTCCATCATCATCATCTCTTACGCCTATTGACACAAAGTGCCTCGATTAGATTTTGCCAGTCGTCTCTATCTTGAGCGTTTAATTCAATGCTTCTCCATTCATCGTCTCCTACTTCACGCTTCATAGTCCTCAGCCATGTAGGCCTGGGTGTTCCAAATTTTCTTGTGCCTTCTAGAGCCAAGCTAAACCTTTGATGAACTAATTTCTCTTGGGGAGTGCGAAGAGCATGCCCAAACCATGTCCATCTACCCGTCACCATGATCTCACCCACTCGAGTAATCTCTTATAGTTTCTCTAATCCTGTCCTGCCATTTAACTCCCAATATTTTTCTGAGGGCTTTGTTCTCAAATCTGCTAAATCTAGAGGAGATTGTTTCATTGTCATACCATGACTCATGTCCATATAGTAACTCTGATCTCACTAAACTGATATATAGACTGATTTTTATGTGTAATTTTAGGCGATTTGACTTTCTAATTTTACTTAACCTAGGACTGTCTGATTTGCTTTTTTCAATCTTTCACTAAATTCTAATTCCAATGACCAAGTATTGGAGATCATAGATCCTAAATGCTTGAATGATTCTAATTCATTAACCCTTTCTCCTTTCAATGATATTTCATCTTCCATTGCATAATCCTTTCTCGTCATCTGTCTTTCTTCTATTTATCTTGAGCCTAATATCATGTGATATTTCATGCATTCTGGTAAGTAAGCATTGCAAATTCTGTGGTGTTCTGCTAAAAAAGACAGCATCGTCAGCATACTCTAGGTATGTAATTTCCTATTACCAATCCAGTCCAATCCTTCTCCACCATCTCCAACTCTTCTAAGCATTACAAACTCCATGAGGAGGATAAACAACATGGGTGTCAACACATTCCCTTGGAATACTCTGCTGTTCACTGGAAACTCATTTGATAGGACTCAATTAACATTAACTTTGCACTTGCTAATGCTCATGAATAGACTTAACCCTTTTACCCCCAAAGGATGTTCTGGTACGTTTCACAAAACTCATCCCTTCACCCCGATGGACGTACCGGTACGTTTTTGCAAAAAAATGCTATCTAAATTTTTTTTGGGATATTTTGATACTTTTTTTGAAAAACTTCAGCCATTTTCCAAGAGAATG
>NC_090733.1:66456006-66598506 GCF_036898095.1 Palaemon carinicauda
GTCGTAGTTGACTCCTATTTATTTGTTAATATCAATTACTCGGACTGGTTAGAGTAAAAAATGGTGTTCGTGTAATAGGCTTTTTCAGTCTTACATTGAGAAACTCTCTCCACAAACACATATTCCCCTTTACAATAAAGAGCAAGTGTCTGGATATTATATATATATATATATATATATATATATATATATATATATATATATATATATATACATATATATATACTGTATATATATATATATATATATATATATATATATATATTTATTTATTCTTACGAAGCTAGTCTAGTGTAGAGTAAATACAGTAGTTTATTAATTATTTTATTTATATTTTATTTGTGCATTGAAGAGAGGTTAGCCAGCTCTTAAGATGAGTTCTCCTCGTGTAGATTCAAGTTTATTATGTAAGTTACATAAGGCTTTTGTCGTTAATTTCATTGCATTCTTTATTCAATTCAGTATATGTAAATTTACATTGTTTTTAAGAATTAACTTTTTTATTTCACGTAGTTTTGTTACGAAGTCTTACCTAATCTGTTTGAGAGTGTTATGTGATCATACAAGATAGGAACAAGGGTTTATGTAATGTTCGTTTATATTCTTTTGAGGTATTGCGGCATGTTTGTGAGAGAAGACACAATATGCCACGTGCTTTGGAAAATTCGCGAAAAAGCTATTCATAGGATGTTATCTTTTTTTTACTTCGGGGACAAAGGGTGGGCGGAGCTAAGTGACTGAGAGAGCCGTCTGGCGTTGCGTGAGTACACGTTCAAGGGAGCAATACTTGGTAACTCGGACGCCTTAACCGGGCCCCTTAAACTTCCCAGATCTTTGGAAAGTTTCTGGAAGTAGCTAAGATTCATATATAAGGTGACCTAAGGGTTGCATATATTAGTGTGCTACTGTTATAAGTACACATTGAGTATGTGTTGTTTGAGATGTTAAGTCTTGAAATAAAGTTCATCTTTGTAACTTTAAAATGGTTTATTCTCTAAAAACAACAGTGTTAAACATCTCCATCACAGGAGTGTAGCTGGTTTGGTCGGATGACCAATTCAGGTGAAGTATAGATATGAACTGCCTAAATTATCGATATCACAGATATCGTATGCTTAGTTGTCTCAGCATTTAAACACAATATGTAAACTTTACATTCATCTCTCGGAAGACACCTGCATCCGACACAATCTTTCACACGGTATGCATTTGTGTTGACGTTTCAGAAAAATGTTACATTACCAAGGGATGCAAAGTACATCCTGTAATGATTTTATATGACTACAGCAAATCTCACGCTAGCATCTTCATCCACAATGACATATTACGTCATGTGTTTTAAACATGTAATTTTTTTCAAAAAAAATTTAACAACAAGCCAAAACATGTTTACTAGGTGTGACTGGATATATGTATTACTCTTTGTTTAACTTTAGCCATAAGCAAATGAGGACGAATGTCCAAATAGGCACATCAAAAAAATAATAACAATAATGCATATGAAAAGATATTACCAAAGGAAAGAAAAAAAAATGCATGATAAATACAGATCATATATATGGTACATTGCTAGCAAATGATTATTAGGGACCAAAAAAAAATACTGATATACATACGATTCCGTAACTTGTTAAATAATAATTGTTACCTTTGTCAGAAACATAGATTAACACAATACGGTAACTAATAAAAATATTTGTTACCTTGGTAAAGATTCAATTTTAGTGCAGAAACACGAATTCCTGGTACGTACACGTACCACGGTTTCGTACATATATATATATATATATATATATATATATATATATATATATATATATATATATATATATATATATAGGGCTGATATATTTTATTAGATGCCCATAGATTCTGTTATTTTTATTTTTTTTTCTCTTTTCTTTTAACATTCTGGCTTATATATTTTATTAGATGCCGAGAGAAAAAGTGATTTATATTTTTTTTAAATGTTTTTTTTTTTTTAATGTATTTTAACAATGCAATGTTCAATAATTTCTTCAATTACATATTACTAGCGTACTAACTGCTTTTCGTACACACACAATTTCCAGAGCATTTTACTCCTTTAGCGAATGAGGTGGCCACTTCAAACGGCTTTAAACTGAATTAAATAAGGAGTTTTGTCTGGACATGGCGAAACGTTCTGTTTTAGCTTCCAACTGTTCCGTAACCTACGCCAAACAAGGATGTTCACGGCGATAAATATCATCACCGTCACACTTAATCCTGCTAGTAGTATGGGGTGAAGAAATTCCTTATAAGTCGGTGACAGGTGGTCCATCTCGGTCAATTTCATCAACCGCTTGGCTACCTGTTTGTTGTATGGGAGAGGTAGTGCTGGCATTGTAGATGTCCACGTGAAGTTCGCGAAGTAGGCTCGTTCTCTGATGATTGTCCTTAGCCCGGTCACCATGGAATTAGGGGAAGTCCCGATACAACCATCTGCTGCAACAAAGATGTGTGCAAAGGACGTGGATCCGTCCGGGCTCGTATCCACGAGCCATTGTTCAGTCTACAATTGAACTCATTATTGTCAAAGGGATAAAGCTTATCCAGACAATTTTCACTGGTATAGGAGAGAGCACCGTCTAGCACTATACCTAACTCGCATGAATCCATTAAGTTTTTATGGAATTCAAATGAGTCAGCTGTACATATTTTTCTATCCATTGCGTCTGAACAGTGAGTTAATTGATTTAAGTCTTTAATGACCGTATATGTTTCCTTGTCTGAGGAAATCAATACGTGTCCTGTCAAACTGGATATTACTGGATTTGAGTGATTCGTCATGAAAGTCGGAAATGGTGATATCCTGTAAGATTGCCAGGCATCAGAAGAATCAAAGGGAATTGTAATCCTAATCTTGTTATTTTCAACGCTTACTGTAATTAGGCTGTAATAAAATTCTATCCTACGTTCGCCTAACAAAGGAACATAGCCTAGTTTATCCCTTCCGTTCTCCAGAACTAACTTTAAGTAATTTATAGGCAACAAATGGGGTGACAGTACACCTTTAGTTGCTAACGTGATAGCTTCTACATAATCCTTGGATTTCTCAATGAAATGTGCAATTCTGTTACGTATGTGATCTATCTTTGAATCATAATACGTTAACGTTGCCAACAAATCCTGTACTTCCATAATCTGAATGATATTACTTGAATGTTCATTTACTAAATCCATAATTTGATTGATTGAAGCTAACTGATTCCTTAGTTCTGACATAATCAATTCATCTTCATGAGTCAAGAACTCAATTTTCTTATTTTGATTACTAATCTTAAGACGATTGGAAATTCCTAAACCTAAACTTGCAATAGACCCAAAGATGTTTAATGCAGCATAAATAAACGGATTTCGTCTTTCTTTATGTTCGTGTCCTACAGTCCACATCAAAAGGTCACAAGCCAAAGATTCTGTCTCGTAAGTCTTATTTTGCAAGTCATCAGATAGCATCTCTGCAACTTTCAATGTCGATCCAAGCGAACTCTCTGTAGTCAAATGAAAATGTCTTCTATGCAACTCATCCAATGAGACAGAAAACCTTGAAATGGCGGTTTTTAAGCTAGTGACATCATTCTCTGGAAGAAAAATTGCTTGCATATTCACTTCTACAACTACGTTGCTCGATGTAATAAAAACGTCTTCTTGTCTTTCAACTATAGTGCCATATTTAAAATCTATACTTTTAGTTTTAGAGCTCATCCCACACGAGAAAAATGTCTGAGCGAACAATATCACTCCCAACAACAAAAAATTCATCTTGGACACCTGTAACGAGAAAAATATATGTAATTACTCCTGTATTAAGAAGAAAACTTTTAATCACACGAATAAAAATTTTTCCCTCACTTCTTTCCCTCTCTTTTCCTCTCTTTTTTTTTTTTTAATTTCTTATGTGAGCCAATGGTACTATTCTCTCATCCGTGGGTTGGGATACGTTTTGAACTCTAAACCTATTGGCCGTTAATGTTTTCAAAATGTTAAATGGGCCTTCAAACTTAGGTGTTAGTTTATAATTGAGTCCTTTACGCACATTTATCTGTATATACACGTTATCACCCACGGTAGCCTATATGTTTTAGTTGGCTTCGCTATTTTATCATGATTCCTTTTCATTATGATTTGTGATTCTTCTAAATTCTTTCGAAGGATATCATATCGACTTTTGCTTGCATTTATACATTCTTTTAAAGGATTTGATAGATTAGTTGTAGGCGTTAATACATGGAAAGGCGTTCTAACTGGGGTACCATACAATGCTTCATGCGGTGACATTTTAATTGATATATGATATGAATGATTCAGAGTACTCAGTGCCGCCGGTATTGCAATATCCCAGTTGGGGTCTGATCTCCCTAGTGTTACTCTTAATATATTTAAAACTTTTCTATTTGCTCTTTCCACTAGCCCATTCGACTCTGGATGATATATCATGGTATTTACTTTCTTTATGCTAAGGAATTCACACAATGAGGTAAGAAAGTGATTATTAAATTCACCACCCGAGTCTGAGATTATCATGTGTGGAATTCCATGTTTACAAATGTAACACTCGTAAAACTTCCTAGCGCATTCAATCGCAGTTTTAGTTTTAAGCGCTATTAGTTCTGTATATCAAGTTAAAGCATCTATAATTACTAAGAGGTGCTTATTTCCTCTGTCTGACTCGTAAAATCCTGTTAACAAATCTAAATGTATTCTTTCAAAGGGTTGATTGGGCACGGGATAAGCCCCTAGGCTGACAGGTGTTTTCGTATGCCCTTTGTTTTCCTGACATGTGCGACAATTAGCTATGTGTCCTTTTGTATCTGTAAGCATCGTATGCCAATAAAACAATGATTTGGCTTTCTGTGACATTAATGAGAACCCCGGGTGTCCATGTAATGGATTTGAATGCAACCAATTCAGGACAGTGGAAATAAGTGAGATTGGTACTACTACCTGGTCGTTAGTTACATGTGGTGTATTGCGGGTTTTCCTTGTCACAGTCCTACACAGAATATTATCTTTGATTATATAATTCTGCTGCTTATACTTTGTATATCCCTTTTCCTTATGATTGCCTTTCAAAGCATTTATAATTGTTTCTATTTTCTGATCTTTTCTTTGCTCAGTCTGTAGTAATTCAGCGCTCCAGCCTAAATCTTCTTGTTCAGATATCGTTTTAACAATAGGCATGGATGTTGATATATCTATTAATTCAGCTAATGGCTCCGTACAAGATGACACGGGGTTGCGTGATAATGCATCCACAATGATATTTGCTTTCCCAGGTAAATACCCGATTCTTGCGCCAAAATCTTGAATGATCAAATGCCACCGAGATCGTTTAGGGCTGTGTTTGAAGCCTTTTAAGAACTCGGTTAGTGGTTTATGGTCAGTAAAAACCTTAACGGGATAACCGTAAATTATGAACTTAAAATGCACTAGTGAATAAAAAGCTATCGGGAAAAATTGTTTATCATATTGCTGAAGCAATACCCCTCCTACTCCTAAGTCTGAGGCGTCTGTTGCAATGAAGAATTCCTTACCGAAGTCAGGAAATTTTAAGATAGGAGAACTACACAGTTCATCTTTCAAGGTATTAAACGCCTGTTGATGATGCTCAGACCGTATGAAATCTACGCCCTTCTTCGTAAGATCAGTTAAAGGAGCGGCTATTATTGAATAGTTGCGTATAAAATGCCTGTAATATCCACTACAACCCAGAAATTGCTGTATTCCCTTGACATTAGTAGGTATGGGAAAATTACGTATAGCCGACACCTTATCATGGACTACTTTAAGACCTTGGCTTGACACCATGAAACCCAAATATATTAATTCTGTTTTGAAAAATTCACACTTACTAATCTTTACCCTTAAGTTATGTTGTCTTAATCTCTGTAGTACTAGATCTAACTTACGTAGATGTTCTTCTAAGGTGTTGGAAAAGATTACAAGATCATCCATATAGGCATGCAATATATCCCCTAACAAGTCTCCAAACACTATGTTAATCATTCTTGTTAATGTTATAGGAGCACAACGTAAACCAAAAGGCATCCGTAAAAATTCATAATGTCCCCTGGCTGTGCTGAAGGCTGTGTATGGGATACTATCTTCTGCTAATGATATCTGGTGAAAGCCTTTAAGTAAGTCCAAACTGGTAAAATATTTATTCTGACCTAACAAAGACAAAATATCGTCAGTACATGGCACTGGGAATCGATCAGGGATCGTCTCCTCGTTTAGACGACGGAAGTCGACGCAGATACGCCATGTTTGATCTTTTTTCGGTACAACTATTAATGGAAAATTATAAGGGCTGTTTGATTTCCTAATGACTCCTTCTTCTAGCATTTTACCTACTTCATCATTTATTTCATTCTGGAATTTCAGAGGGAGTCTGTACGAGGGTACATAGATAATTTTCTGCTTGTCCTTTAACCTTATTTGATGCTCGATCACATCTATTTTTCCTAAGGATCCATCCGTAGTGGAAAAAACATCATGATATTTAGTTAAAAGTCCAAAAATTTCCTGCTGAATTTCTTCATCTTGAATGTCTTTATTGATTTTATTTTTAATAGATTGCAAAAGGGATTCATCCGCAACTGATTGAGAGTGATTGATTTCAGCAACGGTAAGAATACGATGTTTATAAACTTCTACATCCAAGATATGTTGATTTTTGTGAATTACTAAAGTGTTATTTAAATGATTACAGACTTCAATATTACATTGTTGATGTGAGCCTACTGTATAAATAGCTTGTGTGACAGACAATCCGTTAGTTTTCAAAGTGTCGGAAAGGATTAATATTTCAGATCCCGGTAATGTTTTCTTTATTTGCACTATTAAATTCGAAGGTACGTTTTGCTCGATAGATTGTGTGCAAGATGATATTACGGGTGAAAGAGAATTCTGCTGGGTCGCATATATTATTTCTTTATTAGTGAGACAAGTTATTGGTTCTTCAACGTACGTTACGGTTACATTTGTCGTCTCCTTTTTATCCAAAACTGATTTTAAGGTATTAAAAGACTTATAGAATTTCCCTTTGATATACACGCCGTGCTTGGCAGGGGCTAAGATAATGTTTTGATTTC
The DNA here is from genome assembly GCF_036898095.1 of Palaemon carinicauda. Lineage (NCBI taxonomy): Eukaryota > Metazoa > Arthropoda > Malacostraca > Decapoda > Palaemonidae > Palaemon > Palaemon carinicauda. Next base: position 66,463,122 of record NC_090733.1, read on the forward strand.
CCATAGATGGGTATCCTATAATTACGGCTGGATACATATCAATGTTTTGTACAACAACAAATGTATCGGCAAACGAGCGTTTACCGACTTTGAATTGAACTTGAGTTATGCCTATGACATTTAATTCATTATTTCCTATACCCGAGAGTCTAACTCAGGATTTTTCAATCGGAAAGTTCGAAAACAACAAATGATGTGTCCTCAAATCCATGATATTACGTGGACTACCAGAGTCAAAAAATAACGTAAAGGATTTGTGTTCTAAATTTACAGCATATAAGGTTGGTCGTAACTCATTTTGGCTTATTATTGTATGAATTCGTTGCAAATCTATGGGAGCATGCACTGTTTTACTCAATTCGGCCGTGTGTTTCATAGGAAAATCTATTGCCTCACAATTATCTGATAAAACATTGAATTGATTATTCAATACTATTGATGTTGACATGAATGACCTTGACCCAACATCACTCTCTTCCCCACTGGAGTTAACTATGTGGTATTTGCTTTGCTCTGCACATTCTGAAAATTAGTCTGACCTTGCGAGGTCTGGTTTGACGACCCAGGCTCAGCGATATTCGAAGAAGTGTTTGCTTCGGACTCTGAACTCTTGCGGTAAAGGATTCATTGGCTGTCAAGGGAGTAGAAAGTCCTGCTGGGTAATGAGGTTGGTGGAGTGCCGTTCGTGCTTTGTCCCATTATAATGGAAAAACCTTTGAAGTATAGTCCTACGACTAAACTTGAGAAGGATTACCCGTATCTGTTTCCTAGTTGTGTTACGACTAGGGGTATGACGAAGAAAGTGGCTGAAAAAGAAGAAAAAAAAATTGAAGGAGCGATGAACTTGGAGGATTTGTTTTCTGAAGAAGAGTATTCCTTCGATGGTACGTGAGAAGAGAAGTTCCGAATGTCCTGAGTGAAGAAGAACGACAGACAAGCGGACGGAAGGACAAAGAAGAAATGGACTTGGACGAAATAGAAAATTCAACGTCAGAAGTAGGACAAGTAAGTCAGAAAAGTCTGATAGGATTGCAGCGGAAGAATGCAACGTTAACAGAGTTATTGTACCGTGTGGTGAACGAGAAGGAGGCACAGCAGTCTCCAACCTGTTATTATCTTAAGGATGGGTTGTTTATGAAGAAGCACAGACCTGTCGATATTCCTGGGAATGCCGAATGGGGGATATATCGGCAGATATTAATTCTTGCACCGCTGAGAAGACAGGTGATCGCAGTCACGCACGAGACGTGACACATGGGGATAAGGAAGATGACGGAGAAGATAATGAAATACTTTTTCTGGTCTGGCATGCATAAGGACGTGTGCCAGTTTTGCCGTGTATGTCACGTATGTCAGATGGCTAGAAAGCCGGACATGTACATTAGGAAAGCTCCCTTAGATCTGATAGAAGTGCAAGGAGAACCCTTCAGCAAGATAATAATCACCATTGTGGGACCTTTACCAAGGATGAAAAAAGGTTACGAATATATGTTAAACTTGATGTGTCCAGTAATGAGATACCCAGAAGCGATACCTGTCAGGAACATCAGTGCCAAAATAATTGCCGAGAAGTTACTAGACTTTTTTACTAAGTTAAGTATACCGGAAATTGTTCAAAGTGACTGTGAAACAAATTTCTTGTGAAAAAACATTTCAGAATGTAATCAAAGTGTTGGATGTAAAACAACAACTATCAACTGCTTATCATCCGGAGACCCAAGGTGCATTAGAGAGGTTTCATCAAACGTTAAAAAGTATGTTAACGAAGTTCTGCAACAAAACGGGGAATGAATGGGACATTCGACTACCATTCATGTTATTCAAGGTACGTAATGCTTATCAAGAAAGAAAGGGATTAGCCCAAATGAAATGGTATTTGTACGAGAAGTACAAGGACCGATTAAAATGTTAGCAGAAAAATGGAAGGACAGAGAGGAAATGGATGGATAATATGTCAAGGATTTGAGGAAAAGGATCGGCGAGATAAGAAAATTCTCCCCAGAAAACTTTAAGAAGAGTCAAGGAAAAATGAAGAAAAAATTCGATATGAAAAGTAAGGACAGACAGTTTCCAATAGGACAACAGGTATTAGTTTTCCTGCTGATAAGGAGATTCACACTCACTAACAAGTTCCAAGGACCATTCAAGATTTGGAGAAGATCAGTGACCTGACCTACGTTATCAAAACCCCAGGTCGAAGGAAAAGTCAAAGGAAAGTACACGTTAACCTACTGAAACCTTACATGAACAAAAACGAGACCGAAGCTTCACAAGTATGTATGGCGCAAACCATACCATCCACGGAAGATGACAACGGATATGAGGTAGGGGCAGTAAGCAAAGTGAATAATTCGTCTATCATTAGGAATTTGGGAGAGAAATTAATTCATTTGAACTAGGAGCAACAAGAGGAATTAGATCGATTAATTAGAAGTTTCTCTGAAATCGTTTCGAATGTCCCAAAATGAACCAACCTGATGAAGCGTGAGATAAACCTCAAATTAACGGAAAGACCATTTAAACACCGCGTCTATCGAAAGTCGCTGTATCACCAAGAAATCATGACAAAATAAGTGGACTATTTGTTACAAAACAAATATCCGAACAAAGTTCTAGCCCTTACAGTTCTCCATATTTGCTCATGAAAAAACAAGATGGATCCTTTAGGATGTGTACGGAGTATCGAAAGTTAAACTAGATCAGTGTGGCCGATAATTATCCATTGCCGCTCATCGACCTACTACTCGATAATATTGTACAAGCAAAGTTCGTCTCCATGATTGACTTGTTTAAAGGCTATTATCATATTCCTTTGAATGACAATGCAAAATTGTTATCAGCTTTTATAATCCCATTTGGGTTATATCAATACACTGTCATGCAATTTGGTCTATTATTATTATTATTATTATTATTATTATTATTATTATTATTATTATTATTATTATCATTATTATTATTATTATCGTTTTCAACGTGTTATTGATAACTTTCTAGGATCGATAGAAGGAGTAGGCGTATATCTCGACGATATTGTGGTATATTCAAAGACCTAGTAAGAACATCTCCGAATCCTGGAAAAGGTATTCGAGAAGCTGCAAGAAGCATACCTGAAGATTAACCTGGAGAAGAGCGAATTTTGAAAGGCAACATTTCAGTACTTAGTATTTGAAATAGGAAGAAGACAAATCGCCCCGGTAGCCGCTAATGTTGAAGAAATAAGGAAAGCAACCCCTAAAAAGAAGAACCAGTTACAATGTTTTTTTAGGGATGGCAGGATATTACCGACGTGTTTGCCCGAACTTTTTGGATGTAGTCACTCCCTTGATGGATTTAAATAGCACCAAGAAAAAAATTGTACGGACAAGCAAGTGCCAGGAATCCTTCGACAGGATAAAGGCCATATTAACTTCGAAACCAGTACTTTGAGCACCTGATTTCAACAAGAAATTCCTTATTGCAGGAAGACGAGGAAACAATTCTTCACCCTGTCTGGTTTTTGTCGTCGAAGCTCAAAAAACATCAATGACCCTACTCGACAGTTGAAAAGGAACTGGTAGCATTAGTCACAGCGATGAACAAGTTTGAGGTCTATGAGAATCGACCACTGAATGAGGACATTACGGTGTATTCGGAACATAATCCTTTAACTTTGTTAATATTTTGAAAAATAGTAATCAAAGGTTAACTAGTTTGTTATTATATTAGCAACCATATTATATTAATGTAAAGTATATATCATGTAAAGATAATGTGGTTGCAGATTATTTATTTTGGGATGAATCGATGGATTCAGGCCCAGAATAAATAATCTTTTTTGGGGGAGCTATGTTACGAAGCTGGTCTAGTGTAGAGTAAATAAATTAATCAGGTATTTTATCTATGTTTTCATATGTGCATTGAAGAGGTGAATAGCCAGCTCTTAAGATGAGTTTCTCTCATGTAGATATAAGATTTGTATGTAAATTACGTAAGACTTTCATTGTATTATTCATTCAATTTAGTATAAGTAAAATTACGTTACTTTTAAGAATTAACTGTTTATTTCTCGTATTTTGTTACAAAATCTTACGTAAGCTGTTTAAGAGTGTTATACGATCCATACGAGATATGAAGAAGGGCTTATGTAAACCTTTTTTATATTTTTATGAGGTATTGTGTCATGTTTGCGAGAAAATATGCAATTCATGTATTTGACACGTGTTTTGGGAGGGTCTTGAAAACCCCAGCTCAAATTTGATCTTTTTTTTATTTCAAGGACAAAGGTGGGCGGAGCTAGCTGAGGGAGAGAGTCGTCTCGCTGTTCCGTTGGTACGCGTCTGAGAGAGTAATCATGGGCAACCTTACGCCCTTAGGCCAACCGCCAAGTTAACTCATATATAAGCGCCCCAAGGGATACGTGGGGTAGAAGAGAAACAACCGTCCTGTGAAAGAGCCAAAAGTATCCTCTCCACAGTGATTTTGTGCCCCAACGTATATTGTGTGTAGTGAGTTAAAACATTGCTGTAAAAATTGCCAGAAATTTTAAATCTATTGGGTTGTGGTAAGTGTTGGTATTGTGTAAATCTTTGTAACTGGCCCAGGGAGATTTATGAAAACACGTGAAGTTAGTAAGTTTATCAGTTACTTTTTGTAAGTTCTTTAAGAGTTTAAGCATTAGAGTGTAGTTATTTCTTTTGTGTATGGTTTTATTCTGATTTAATATTTCAAATCAAGTGATTATATAATTTTCAGAGTATAATATTTTTTGTCTTCATTTAACTTTTGTTCAGACCTAATATTTCGAGTGATTTTTTTTTTATATAAATTCTTTCAAAGTACTGTAATTTATATTGAATATATTTATTTTTGTAAAGAGTGTATTATTTTGATCACCAGTGTTTATTTCATACTCGCTCGTATCCTGTTAATGAATCGAAGTAAGAAGTTGTTTGAATAGATTGTAATAATAATTACCCAGTTTTGTTTTGAGTGTACTTAAGAGACCTCTGGCTATTCAGTGTTTTTATATATTGCTATCTGGGAGTTATATAACTGTCTCAGACCTCGGGTATTAATATTTTCAAGTGTATCAGATTTAATCTAAAAACAAACAGGTAAGTTTGAAACTCTAGAGGGTTGTGTAGCTTGCCAACCGTAATATATGTTGTATAATATTTTTGGTTCTCAGACACTAGACTATGTACATATATATTTTTTCTCCGGACACGCTCAAATCTCCTGGTCCCTCTGGCAGAGGGTTAGAGGAACTAGTTATACCCTGGTGAGAGGGGGTTTGCATGTACGTGCATATCTATCTAAATATTTAGCCGTCATTTTTGAAGAGACGCGTACCCTAGTATGTATGTATGCTCCACCGCAGGACAAAGGTTTCAGACATGTCCTCAGTCATGTCTGGGTTTGATCATTTTCATCACCATGATGGCCACTGCGGATTGGTAATGGTGGGAGTCGTTTATGTGATCGCCCACATCAAACCAACCTGACAAGTACAGCTTTGCTGATCATGACGATACCCAGATCTTTTCACCGCGTTTAAGTTATCCCCACTCGGAAAGGAATATCTATCTATCTATCTATCTATCTATATCTATATATATATATATATATATATATATATATATATATATATATATATATATATATATATATATATTTTTGATTTACTTGAATACATTAGAATTACGAGTTTAGTGATACGATTATCACACACATACACACACACGCACACACACACACACACACACACACATATATATATATATATATATATATATATATATATATATATATATATATATATATATTGGCTGGAGAACTATATAAAGTCCCGAGATCCAAACTCACCTGTTTATTTTTACATAAATCTGTTATACTTGAAATTTGATACCAGAGCTCTGACAAAATTATGCAACCCCAGACGGCAATACATAAAAATACTGAATATCCAAAGGTCTCTTATGTACACTCAAAACAAAACTGGGTGATTATTTTACTTGAACTATTCAAAAATAACCTATTACTTTGGTTCTTAGTCAGGGATTACGAGCAAGCACTATTAAAAATATTGGTGAGCGAAATAATACATACTTTAGAAAAAATAAATATATTCTATAAAATACAAAAAGAATTAACACCAAAATTAAATTACTCGAAAAATTAAATCTGAACGAAACCTTTGACTAAGACAATAGAAAGACACTGAAAAAATTATCCAATCACTTGTTCACTGAAAATTAATTCATAAAAATATTTATTTCTAATAATTAATGACAATAGTTAACACTGTGACACTCTAATGATTAAACACTAAATAAAATTTACATAAATGTCCCTGTTACACCTACTCCTTTTTTATCACACGAGGTTACCAACCAGCTGAGCAAAATTTACTTCGCTGCTTAGCCTAAATCTCACAGGGCCAGTTACAAAAATTTATGACAAAAGTACTTACATTAGCATAATACACTTGAAATAACCTTCAATGGATTCTTTAACGTTTGAACACACTATGCACGATTTACATGGAATCAAAACCTTATTCACGTTTGAGAGGGCACACACTTGATACACTTTAGAGGAGAGAGGGCGGACCAACTTTGGCTCTTACAAAAGGACAGGCTGGATCTCTTCTGCTGCTTATGCATTCCTAGGGGCTTATATATGGACTTAATTCATCTAGAATTTCTAAATAGATCATTCTCGTGGCTTGGGGCAAGGCTCTAGAGGTTAGGTTGCTAACATAGAAAATTGAACAGGCGAACAAACCTTGCTGGCAAAGCAACCCTCTCACTACTGACTCCGCCCACCTTCCTCCTCGAAACAATCAATAAAGGAGTAAATCTATTTCGAGAAGTTTCATGCACATTCTAACCCTGTGAAAACATAAACATGACTATCATATATTGATTTATTATTATTTTACTGTTGAATATAACAGTTTTATTCCTTATTTTGTTTGGTTATTGTTTTGCATTATAAATGATTGAATCCTCTCCCATAGATTCCGATACTTTTGTCTCCTTGTGTCATCTATACTTTTATAAGGTTTTATGCTTTTCCTTGTTTTGTATTCTGCTGACCCGATGTTCACCAATGGCCATTTGCTACTATGAGTTATTTTCTACTCCATAAAGTCAGTATTGACGATGACTTTGGTTTTACGCTAACCCCATCACCTCAAACTTATAATAATGACGTAATACCTCGTATTCATACTTCGTATTATTACCTCGTGTGTGATACAGCATACCTAAACGAGATTACATAAGACTTCATAACAAAATAAGTGGAATAAAAAGTTGATTCTTAAAAATAACGTAAATTTACATATAGTGACTTGAATGAAAATTGCAATTAAATTAATGACGAAAGTCTTATGTAATTTACATACATTTACTTAAAGATTACATGAGAGGAACAAAACTTACGTGCTGGCTATACATCTCTTAAATACACAAATGAAATACATGAATAAAATATAAACTCTACACTACACCAGCTTCGTAAGAAAATATATATATATATATATATATATATATATATATATATATATATATATATATATGGACATTCTAAATCCTTCAACAAAAATTAATAAATGAAAACTTTATATTCTTTGAAATATAAATATGGAAAATTTAAGATCATTTTTCAAATACATAAAAGATTTTTCAAAAGGCTTCTCAGAATTTCATGAAGCTCCCGATTCCATCCTTTGCACAGGACCGACGTTGGTTCCTCAGGAATGTTATCTCTTGTTCAAAGCAGACCAATTTGTGAAGCTTACATGTGCCAACAGAAATTTGGTATGTGACCTGTATTGATCTCGGACTCAATTCCATTTGGAGCGGAGCCTTTCCTTATGACAAATTGTGATTTTGATGCTCCTGCATTTATTTTTCCAATGAAACAGTTTCTGAACTCCTATCCATGTCGTTTTTCTTTTTTCTCCGATGTGGCTCAAGCTTCTAAGGTTGCAAAGGGGTTGATGCAGAGCTTTCAAAACTGGCTTCATTTCTGCAACACAGCTGACGACATTAAGCTTACTCATTCCCTTAGAAGTTCTATATTTGAAGACTACGTTGGTCCCTAAATCTAGTTCATCTGGAACCTCAGCAGTGTGCACAACAGCTTGTAGTCTCTTGGTTCTATCATTCTTTCCTCGGTGAAGCATCTTCTGCGCTTCCATCCAGGTTATCCATGCCTTGCCAATTCTAAATACTGTACTTAGGCATGCGACTCTATGTTTATAATGAATAGACAATGTCTTAGTGGTGTCCAAAAATCGAAGATAGTTTCTCTTTGGACAGACTGTCCTGCAGATAGTTTTCAGGATAACAGCAGAAATATATTTCCTTTTATCCATTTATTGTTTGGTGTCGACACGTGTTTCGGATCACTTCTTCAGGACTACATTGAGTTTTGGAACTACAATTCAATATAAAGGTTATGGTGGTAGAAATTTGATACAAAAATATTCGGAGATTCGCAAAACATTTAACAAAAATTGACAAATGAAAATTTAGATTCTTTGAAATATAAATACAAAGGTATAAGATCATTTTTCAAATACATAAATGATTTTTCAAAAGGCTTCACAGAATTTCATGAAGCTCCCGATTCCACCCTTTGCATCCAGACCGACGTCAGTTCCTCAGGACCGCCATCTCTTGTTCAAAGAAGTCCAATTTGTGAACCTCTTATCCATTTTTTATGTTTTCCGAATTTCCAAATAATTTTTTAACAAATTTTCACCACCGTAGCCTTTATATTAAAGTATAGGTCCAAAACTCAATGTAGTCCTGAGGAAGGGTCGCGGAGTGATCCGAAACACGTGTCCACACCAAACAATAAATGGAGAAAAGTAAATCTATTGCTGCTGTTATCCTGAAAACTATCTGCAGGACAGTCTATTTGAAGAGAAACTATCTTCAATATTTGGACGCCACTAGGACATTGCCTATTCATTATAAATGTAGAGTAACATGCCCAAGTACCATATATATATATATATATATATATATATATATATATATATATATATATATATATATATATACATATATTTCTATATATATATAGAAATAAGTATATATATATATATATATATATATATATATATATATATATATATATATATATACATATATATGTATATATATATATACACCTATATATATATATATATATATATATATATATATATATATATATATATATATAATCAGAGTAAATTCTAATTTCATTGTCTTGAACAAACTTGTCAATAGATGAGTTTTCGTGGTGTAAGTTTAACTTCCAGTTTTGTATTGTTGGATAGTTCGTTTTCTCTAGCATCCGAGGTAGTGAGATAAATTGTATAAAACCTATCAGATAACTCCAAAGCAGCCCTCCACTGACCGATTTAGGTTCCATCATATTCCTTGTTGTATTTATTCAGTTATATATATATGTATATATATATATATATATATATATATATATATATATATATATATATATATATATATAATTTGTATTCTTTACTGGGTTTTGATGCAGTGTTGATATACAGTATTTACAGAATCCCTTACCTAATTACCGTGAACGATAATGAGCCCGTTCTTCTGATTTGTAATAGACTGCTTGCCGTCTGCTCTAAGCCAACGTGACGTTAACCAGCTAATTCTCAAACTACTGTCATCTTGGTGTTTCGTTAGTTGTTATTTTGTTTATAACCTTACTCTTATATATGTTATATATTGTCGAAATATATTTGTAATGGATATATTTTGCAATTCTGATTGACATCCTATTGAATCCAATGAAACGGCCCATCAAGAGCCAAGGGTAACTCATCAAGATCTCGTTAGATCAAAATCTTGACATTGTATATACAGTATATATATATATATATATATATGTATGTATATATATATATATATATATATATATATATATATATATATATATATATATATATATATATATATATATATATGATTATAGCCATATTATAAAATTATGGACGAAGAGATGTGTAGGGATTAAAAATAACAGTCTAAGCTACAATGTCCCAGAGAATATATGTTTACAGTCTCTAGTAATTCACATATTGGCTGAGAGTGCAGAGTAAGAGCAACAACAATTCTATCGAACACAATCAGTATAAGTAAAATACTTCAATAAAGGGTAAATAATTATGAATAATTATTCATTTTAGTGAGTATAAAAGGTTAACTTCAATTTAAAATGTAAATCGTTACCAGCTCCCACTTAAACTTAAGCCAATCTCTGATAACTTTAAATTTCTTTACCTACTTTTAGAAACACATTTTCTAAACAAATCGGAAATGTTTGCGTCTGAAGGGACAAACAACGTTTAACAATTCCTGCTTCCAATTCTAACATTATAAAGTGATATCTTACACCTATGTGCTTTGACCTTTGATGATGTAGGCTACAGGGTTTTCAGTCAAAGATAGAGTACCTTGATTGTCGATATGCAATGTGATATAATCCTTCTCATAACCTGTCATTTTAGAAAGGGAATTTCTTTAAAAAATGGCTTCCTGCATTACACAAGTTATAGCCGTATATTCAACATCACATGGAAATAATGTTAAAACCCTTTGCTTCCTGCTTTTTAGGAAATTAATCCACTGTTTCATTCATAGGAAATCCATAACCAGAAACACTACGTCTATCATCAGACTTAGCCAAACCAGAGTCTAAATATCCATTCAACTTTAATAGTTCATTTAACTTATCAAAGTACAAACAAAAATTGAGTGTTCCCTTTATGTACTATAGAACATGCTTTACTATGCCTAAATGGGATTTAGTGGGTTTGGATATAGATTGAGATAATTTTGTTACAACATAACACAAATCTGATGTAGCTACAGTCATAGCATAAACCAAGGTACCCAAAATATCTCTGTATTCTGCAGGATCTGTTAATTCTTCTGAATTTTTGTCATCTCAAATCTTGTTAACACTTGCGTCATGTGGAATTGCTTTAGGATTACAGTTTTCCATAATGAATTTTTCAATTACATTTGCACAATTCTTTTTTTCTGATCTATCATTACCTAATCATCATGATATATAAATTCTATACCGAAAAACCAGGATAAATTTACTATATCTTTCATTTGAATTATATTTTTCAATTTAACAGCGATTGCTCCCATTCATCATCAGTGATGAAAGTATGATGAAGATGTTTAGTTTCCTTTTCATCTTCCACATATTCTTATCATTCCTTTTCCACTCAACCTTTGCCTTCCTCCTCTTTTTTTAAATGGGTTAAAGCAGGCTTCACTACATTTACATAAACAGTAGACAGTGTGGGATATTTTTCCATCGTGACAACCTCAGTGTTCTATGCCGCAGGCCTTCATGGCAGCCTTACAGCTGTACTGCACTTCATCCATAAGCTCTTGGGGTTTTGAGTGTTCATTGAAGGCTGTTGGTCTTGGGATGCTATCTTCGATTTTCCACCCATATTTCGTGATGTCAAGTTCAGGTGGAGCTTGCTAGGCAGTAGATTTCGCTAGCATAGTCTGCAGATGAGCATGTAAGATGTGCAGGAACAGATTCTGCTCTGTTGGTGGTAACGAGATGATCTTGAGCTGCTTGCCAAACTTCTTGTGTATATATGGTACCTTGCCACACCCCTTGTTGTCCCTTGCAGTAGACCACATAGAACAGAAGAATATCTGTTCAGGTTCCATGAGCTATGCATGGATGGCACCAAGCTCTCCCAATGCCGAGTATAGGCCTTGGAAGTCGCCAGCTCTCAGGGTCTTCAGGGCCAACACTTTCCCCTTGCCATACAGGTATGAGATGATATCTGAACCAGTAAGATAGTGCATTCCTAGGATCTGCAGGAACTTGGGGACCAAATTGTGCACAGGTGGCATTGGTGTCCAAAACAACTCCATCCCACTGTTTCATTTGCACTGTAGCCTGGATCTTGTTTTTGTACACTAAGTAGAGTAGCAGAATGAACACATCAGTGTCACCTGAGAGAATGCAAATCACTTGTGTGTCACACTGAGTATTCATGAGAAGGTACAAAATCATTATTATGTCTGCTTCATCATGATTGAACACCCCATTGATAGCGCTCCCAGCATTGATTTCTTCTCCAAAACTGTAGGTACGAATGGGCAACAGTGTGTTGATGGTCAGGTTGTAGTTGATGGAGCCAAGACCAGCACATCATATGCGCTCATGGTCCTTTGCAGAAACATTGTGGAACTTCTCTTGCCAGTGAGAGAGGATAATCTTGCCTTGATAGACTCAACTATGACTGACACATCATCTCTCGATGGCCAAATAATGTGGAAGAGGAGCTGGCTTGTATCAACAATGGTAACATCATTGGGCAGTATTTGTTACCCCTTTATGCAAAGTTTGTGGGCAAGGGGTGCTTTACTACCAGACCTCAAACAGCCATAGTCGTCGATTAGTTGGGGAGGTATTGGGCACAGCTCATATTGGAATTGGTTGTTAGCTTCATCTGCCGTTGTTGTTTGACTGTCAGCAGCCTTAAAAGGATAGTTTCCAGGTCAAAGATTGCCTTGTTTCCTACTTTCACACTTCTCTTCATGTATTCTATGGTCTTGATGGAGCTAGAAATGGCTCCAGGGAATTCGATAGGGAGGGATTTCTGAACTGTGCAACCATTTTGTTGCATTTGTGAACTGATTCAGCAACAATCATATCAACTTTAAGGGGGCCTGATTTTCCAGTGGATGAGACATTTTTGACAGCTCTAGCATGATTCGACATCTGTCATCTGTATCCATCTCCCTCTTCTTTCCTTCCTCCTTGTGACGTACACCACTGTTATGATACTTTCTGCTATACTTACTGCTGCAGTGGGGGGGGGGGGGGGGCGGTGTCAGGGTAGATGTGCATCATGGTGTCTGAGAGGTATGCAGTGATGAGAAAATAGTCTACTCATTCCCCTACCATCTCTGGAGAAAGGGTTATACCCTTAAGGCCACTTTTGCCATTTCAAATGGCAGTTTACACACCAAACTGGTCAGAGATCATGCCAGTTCAGGTACCCTCCTGGTAACAGCATGGCTCAGACTAAGAGGTTTCTTGCTCATTTTACCAACGTAGTCTAGTTATGAAACTAACTTCAACAAACTTTGGCTGGTCGCTTTGATTGTGTTAGCCTGTGTGAACTCTGATAGGTCATAATTAGCACTGTCATACTTGACCTCCCGTACTTTATGCTTAATCTGCCTGACCACAGAAGCAATGTTCCTCTCATCTCTACCGTACACCTTAACTGTCTTGAGACTTTTAGCAACGGTTTTATGGAAACCAACAATGGTATCACAGCGATCTAATTGGATAACAATTATATCATTACTCATTCAGTTAACTTGCTAAACATGTCACATCGATCATGCTTGCCACCTAGTTCCGAATACAAGAAATACAATTCAATGCTATTACATATTCTGGAACTGTGTCAGGTCATATATTCAATGAGTTCGTTCAGAGCCCTTTCATCTGGAGTACCATTCTGCAAATCAGCATATTTGGGGACTTCCATAAAACTGTTATAGCAGCGGACATGATATCTGCCTTCAGCAGCAGGTAAATCAGAAACGAAAGGAAGGTGCAACTTGACTCATCTAGCCATATCATCATTGTGCTGCTTATCAACATCAAGGAGCACATTATTTATAGTTGGGAGTAGGTTATGTTCTCTGTCAAAGCATTCTTTAGTCATACTCTTACAAACATGGTCCCATCTATCTGGGTGTCTAACATTAATGGATAAACATTCTTCACCATAGAACATATAGTCACATTTGTACTTAAACACACCTTGTTGTTGTCTATCCACACTCATCCTGAGCCTTTCTTTTCTGTGACTTTATTACTTGCTTAATTTTCTCTTTTGATGTATGAGTACAATAACAATATTTGTGGAAGGCTAGTCTTGCTGCATCTCCATCTACGTCAATAATGTTCTGTAGCTTAGCCTGCAGCTCTTCTTCATTAGGTTTGGTACACGATATGATCTTTTTAATCCTGATCACAGTGAACATCATTCCCTCTTTACCCCAGCAATGTACCGGGAGAAGACATCTTGAGTCAGCCATGATGCAAGGGTTAAAAAAACTAAGATATCTCAATAGGCCTTGAGAAAAAAAAGATATTGAACTTGATCTTCGACCATGAATTTAACCACAAACAACACAACTGTCCTCGTACATCGACTCCCCACCTCAAAATTGTAAGTTAACTGAGTGAAAAATTATTTTCCACCTCCGCCAGCGGTGGCCATCTTGGACTTATGTAAATTAGTGGAGTTCTCCATGGTTGCTGCTCCGTCAACCAAGCCAGATTTTCTCTTCAGACCCATGTGAGTAAGATACCATGAAAAAACAAAATACTTCTAACAAAAGCAAGGTACTCATTCTGGCAAGTGGACTATATAGGTGACGTTACTTTATCTGTTAACAGGATGTAACTATACAGCACTTCAATACACAGCAGGGATTTCCAAGCAGTTTGCGTAAAATTATACCTGAAACTTGAAGAGAGATTTATGAAGTCCAAGGAAAAGCAATTTCTTTGACTTGCTACTTGCTGCATTTCTTGTCTGTGTTGACTGCAAAGAAGTGTCAGTTTTCACTTTACCTTTTTCTTTAGTAAAATTATTGATATTAGGATTATGAGTTATTTTAGAAATTGCTGCGGCTCATGTATCACAATCTCTTTAAACGTCTTCGCCTTCCAAAGGCTTAAAGGGTGTTTCTTATACCACTTCTTTCAAGTTTAAAGTTGCCTCGCGGACCAATAAAACTAGGACATTTTTAAACTTTAAAGTAGAGAATACAAAATGGTATATCATTGGCATTCGTGAAAACCATAACGTATGTCAGGCAACAACTTCTTTAAATTATTTTCTCCAATCTTTAGGCACCAATGAGCACAGCTCTCGCTACTTTGGCAATCAAGCGAAAAAAAAAAAATATACAGAACTTTGTTTGCTGCTTCAACGATTTTGACGTTACCTTAAACAAAATTCGTTGAACAAAATTCATTAAAGAAAGTTCATTGTGTCGACAGAGCCCAACAAACCCATGACTTTTGCCTACAGCAATGAAAATATCATCCCAAGCCAAATTAATCCTAACACAATCATCAGAGAAATCTGTGTGTAGACATGGATCTAAAAGTTACTGTACATCATCATTATCATTGAGATATTCATGAAACACCCTGTACCAATTCCTACTGCTTTGTTTCACACCATATAGTGACTATTTTCCAGTTAGCATACAAGATTCTCACATTCACTATTTGTTTTTACAAAAATTTCTGGCTGTTCTAAGAAAATTTCACAACCATTATCTACATATAGTTATGCAGTTTTGATATCCATGTGATTTACTAGCATGTGTTTCTGTACAGCAACTTTTTCAAGCTAATTTTCAATTGGACGGAACATTAGGTACCCCTTTAATACATCTTGCAACTAACTTGTCCCATGTCTTGCTTTGACGCTTTGACGGCTACTTTTCCGGTCCCATACAGCAGGGGAACCCCACTCTCTACAGGACCTACACTGGCATTATATCTTGTTCGTTCAGAGTATTCAACGTTTTATATCACGTATTGCTCATTTACTGTTGAATCGTCACTGTCACACAAATCCCTTGGGCATTACGTAAAATGTAGGGAAAAAAAAAAAGACGTAGGACACTGAAGTTAGACTTTCTTATATTTCACGTCTTATATGTAGTTTGTTTTGCCTGTTATTGAAGTACATGTTTATTGTGTAGGATGACATACATGCACATGGCCACAATGTCTTTTGGTAGTTCAGTGTCAATCAGTAAGTACTTTACCATTTCGAACAAGGTGCTCCAGGTTCTCTCCGCCATACTGTTTTGATGGGGGTGAAAAAGGAGTGAAAATTCATGCTAAATTTTATTTCTTGCCATCAGGGATCTAAAATCACTTGATGTAAATTTGGTGCCATTATCACTTCGAAAACACTTCATTGTACCAAATGCAGGATTACTTGGCGAGAACTTTTTGGTGGCTTTTGTGGTGTAGCTCTTGCCAAAGGATAAAGGTGTCTGGTTTCGGTTCTAGCATCTTTCGAAGACATGTGCATAAGAATGTTACCCCCCAACACTCCATCATGGTGCCCAACCATAACAGTAACCTCCCCAGAAAACAGGTTAAATACGCAGTCTCGAGCTGGGATCAATCTCTGCTGCCATACAAATACTACATGAATGTGTTTCCACTGTACTAGCCAGGAGGAGAGTGGTGCATAGCTTTTTTGCACACACCATCCATGTTTGTCACTATTAAAATTTGGCAATGCTTGCCTGAACTGAGCAAGCTTGCACTGTGAATGACTCTGGTTTTGTCCTAGGACAAACCTTTCTAGACTTTGCTAATAGGCACCCAGGACATTGAAGCTAAAACTAAAACCTTAGACTGTTAGACCACACATCACATCCATCATTATATAATGGCTTCTGAACGTACAGCTCTTCAACATGGATATCATTATGATAATGGAATAGTCATCTACAAAAGTTATGGCAAAGTTATAACCTCCTTCTCTAACAACATTTGTTGGTCCTGCTAAATCTCAATGAACTAACTTCAGATTGTTTGAAGCAATCATGTTGAGTTCCCTACTTCTATACTGGATCGTTTTTCCTAGGGTACATATTTCACCATCTTTACTTTTCTTATTGAGATGCACATTCCATCAACTAAAATAAGTGGGGGGGGGGGGTTTAATGCTCTACAGTAAAAATCTCTTAACACCAATATGAATTAAATTAGAAACCGATTATGAAGTGACAGTTGCAAATATTAACACCATAGAGAAAAAATTTCCATAATAATGTGGTGGGATGTCACAAGAACAAACCCCACACCTTGAATCACTCTAACAGACAAATTGTCCCACAACACAAACTTTCCCCTTACGTTATCAACTGAACTCTTAGGCAGAAAGGAAATATAAACAAACCATAACCTTAACACTATATTTCTTAAAACTAAACACAACCAAAAAAAAAAAATCACACTTATCACTAATCATACACTGAACACAAAATAGACATTAACCATAGCACCCTTCAATTATAAAAAAAAAAAAAAAAAACCTAACAAAACTTTAAGTTAACTGCACACCAAAACCAATATTTGTTTATGTATGGACCTCTTTGTCCACACAAGAGCCAACAGTCCTTTCAGGCCAATGCCACAACTCTCTGGCAGACGCAACACTGAGCACAATAACTCGGTGGCAGACAGATATTTTGAGGCAATCTGCTACACCTGCCTCACTTGATTGGGCAGTCTATATCATCACTATCATCATCATCATCGTCATAATATACAGCACAAAAACAATCAAATCAGGTTCTTTAACGCAATCCAGGTCATCAACAATCGGTCAATCCAAAAGAGCAGTCTAAATGCAATCGATACAGGCCAGGTCAACAACTATAGATCAGCATTTAAAAATAGGTTCTCTAAAGGAGGAATTACGGCTGTTGAAATAAACAAAACACTTCCTCGCTGGTAAAAAAAAAAATAATAATAGTAGTAGTCCAGCATTCACACACACACACACGCAACTGCCTCTAGCTGCAGTCAAATCAAAATAATCATTTGCCCAAGACATTTGCCACTGTCCTAACCTAGCTAAAAACAAACAAACAACCTCAGTTATACCAAGAGTCTTTCTTACAACAAACAATCGATACACTAACTATCTCTTGCTCACTGACACACACACACACTCTCTCTCTCTCTCTCTCTCTCTCTCTCTCTCTCTCTCTCTCTGGATTTGGCAAACAACAAAAAATAAATAAAAATAAAACAAAAATTAATCCTCCACATTCCTCTCCCTTTACTTTGCCAAATCCGTCTTACACAACACTTACCTGATTTTTTTCATAACCCAGTCGCAGTCGGGAACAGGACCTCTGCTTCGAGTAACAGTCCGTTCATACACTCTCTCATTCACTTCTTCCATATCGCTATCATTCATTGTCCTAATCCGATTCCTATCTATACCCCTATCATTTAATATATCATGCACTATCCCATCTACCTCACTATCATCTGGCCATAGAATCTCACTTATTTCCGTCAACAATTCATCCATTTCATCCACACCATTTTCTACTTTAATAAAAGAATCATATGCCCATACCTGTCATGCACTAATATACACATACTTACAGCTGCATGCATCAGAAATACAGGAACATATATATCTTCATCCATTCCCCTATACAAAAAATACACAATATTCTTACAAACAATAAATCTTTTAACAACTTTTTTATACACTTCCAAATCAGACAGCCATTCTTCTATCCTACTACCATTCAAAATACATTCACATAATCTATTAATTTCCAAACATTCATCTTGCATCTCTTCCACCTCTTCTTTGGTCAACAAATCATCTTCACTCTTCGTAATATCAATCATGCCAACAAAATTCGACATAAATATGTTATTATCCTCAATTACCGTTAACTTACAGCCATTCTTCAAAAGCAAACCCTCACCGATATCAACTGACACATCATGCAACCTTAAAAAATTGATTCCTATAAAAAAACAATTAGACATTTCATTCTCCCCCATTACAATAAAGTTATGTCCAACTTCCATACTCCCTAGTTTCACCTTCAACCTCACCTCTTCCCAAACAGGTAAACTTCCCTGACCCATCCCATTAATTCTCACACTCGTACACTGTCTTTTCACTTCCCAATTGTAACTCTCAATTTCTTTGATAACCGACGCATTTACCAATTTCACTTGTGCCCCTGTATCAATTAAACTACAATATTCATTCTCATTTATATTCACATATGTTATCATTCTTCCTTTTACACCATGTATGCATACATTTACTCTCCTTTCAGCTCTATCACTCACTTTGCCAGTATGTTCATCTTCATGTTCACTGTCCTCCATACCCCCATATCTTGCATTAAAGTCACTCTCACCATTATCCTTCTCACTCATCAATTTGCAATATTCCTCATTACATTGATTCCTCAAAATATGTTCCCTATCATTCTCCTTATATGCCCTATATTCCATCGGTCGATTCCATCTAAAATACAAATACTCAGTTACTCTGTACAATATACTTACCACTATTAATATCTTTGATAATAATTCCCCTTCAAGTACACTATTCTCCTCCTTATATACCATTTCTTTCGATACTTCATTCATCACCCTTCTTTTAAGCTCATTTACGCTACCTGGTATTTCCCTACTAACCCCTTTAGTATTATCTCACCCAACCCCCTTAAGACGCATTTATATAACATATCTTTCCCTTCAAACCTTTGTTCCACAGCTAAACCTTCAGGCAACCTTTCAGAATTATGATCACTCTCATTACCTTCCATCCTCCCATGCATTCTCGACATCGCATCTGCTATCACATTTTTACTTCCCAGTACATATTCCAACATAAAATCAAATTCATTCAAATCCTCAATTGTCCTAGCAACCCTTGCATTCACACACTCTTTCCTAATCATATACACTAGGGGCTGATGGTCAGTATGCACAATAAATTTTACACCATACAAAAATACTTTCAATGCTTTCACACAAAATCTTATTACAGCCAATTCCCTGTCAATCATCGAATACTTCCGCTCAGCTTTATTAAACGCTTTACTAACATACGCTATTACTCTCAACTGCTCTTCTCCATTTGCTTCTTGCATTTGAACTAAACAACCACCCATACTAACCCCACTCGCATCTGTATACAACTCTAGCATATTCGCATTCTCGCTATAGTCTGGAAATGCCAAAGTGACGTGTTTCGCGGCCTCTTCTTTCAACCTTTCAAATGCTTCTATCATCTTATCAACCCATTTTAACTTCGTACTATTCCTCTTACCTGTCCATTCATTCAGAGGCTTCCCTATACCCGAACAATCTCTAACAAATTTGCGACCAAACTCATGCAAAGCAAGAAAACTTTGCAACTCGCGCACAGTCCGGGGACGTGGAAATTCTCTCACCTTATTCACAAACTTATCACTCTTCCTTATACCTGATTCACTCACCACATGCCCAAGAAATTCCACCTCCCTGGCCAACCACGCACACTTTTCAAGCTTAACTTTCACACCTACTTCTATTAACTGTCTCAACACTGCCTCAAGCAACTGCATGTGTTCCTCAACAGTCTCACTCGCTACCAAAATGTCATCTATAAACACACTCACCTTCTGTCGATCAAACCCAGCCAAAAGAACATGCAACGCCCTCTGGAAGGCAGCAGGCGCATTAGCAAGACCAAAACTCAACCTTTTAAATTGAAAATGACAGTTACTATTCAAAAATGCGGTAATGGGCCTGCTCCCCTCTGCCAGAGGCATCTGGTAATAGCCCCAAACTAAATCTAATTTGGTACAAACTTTCATTACATGCATCTTATAAACACAATCAGACACCACATTCATAGAAAAACATTCTTTAACAGTTACTTCATTCACTTTCCTATACTCAATACACATACGTAAACTTCCATCAGGCTTTCGTACAGGGATAATAGGGCTATTCCAGGCACTCTCACTCCTTTCTATTACACACATGCGCTCTAATTCCTGACACTGCTCCTCTATCTCTTTGGTGATAGGCGGAGAAAATTGCCTGGGACACTGATATATGGGGGTATCATCACTGAGAATTATTTTAAATTCCGGTAGCTTTGACCCCCCAAAATCCTGGTCACCGAGACTCAAAACTCTCCGCTTATCCCACAACATTTTAAACAATCATTCCCTTTTGACCTCACCTATACTCTCATCTAATCTATTTTTTTTCTTTCAATGTATTGTACTCCCAATCGTCATCATTCTTTACTTTACCAATCATTACCTATCTCGCTTTAACATATCTTTCATCCTCTCCATTGATCAGTGTATACATAAATCCCATGCAATCGCCCTCAGGTATACCACATACTCTCTTCCTCCTAACACTCGGCAACAAACTTACATACACCTGGGGTTCCTGCATACTCATAACACCATCATATATATACGCACTGGTTTTCACCAAATTACCTGCTTTCATCCCTTCCACTACATATTCATCCTTGTCACTATTGCAAATTCCCAGACTACTCGGCCAGGCAACTTTTAAACTAATAACTTCACCTTTCTTACCTGATAACTTTACACTTTCCCTTGCTACCAACGGCACCCCTTTCTACACCTTCGTACTCCTTCTACCATCTTCCTTTAAATAAAATTCCCCAATAATATTACCCTTAATTTTCATCTTTATCATATTCACACTTGGATGTACAATTATACCACAATTTTTCAAAAATTTATAGCTAAGCGATACATCATATTTCTCATTCATTCCTTCAACCACGTAAAAATCATTATCATTCATCATCAGCCCCCCAATCATAACATTTCCACGCATCTTGCCTAACACAGGCATACTCAAATTACCAATGCCTTTCACTTTCCCCTTACATCCCTTAAATTCACAACCATCCCTTACCTTATCATATGTGTTCCTAAACATTAAATTAACACCACAACCAGTATCAATCAAACCAACCAACTCTATGCCATTACAAGTCAATTTCACACTCATACAATCATACGCTTTTTCTCCCATCACATCTTCATGTAATAAACCCTCACGAACATGCATCACATTCACTCCTCACACACACGAGGACTCACCCAGCTGAACCCTCTGATTTCTTAGTTTTCTGAACATCCTGACTGATTTAATCCCTTCTTCCTACAAACCTTGGCTATATGTCCATCTACACCATATTCAGTACACTTCGCAGGCTGTTCCCTACACATCCTGGCATAATGCCAATCCTTACCACAATTGCCGAAAATCACATTCGTACGATTACTCCTACATCCACTCGTTATATGCCCAGTCATACCACACCGATAACACTTAACCACTTTCTCTTTCTTACACTCTCTAATACGATGCCCTGTCTCTCCACACCCGAAACATCCTCCTAACGCCCATCTACACTCATCCTTTTTATGCCCTACTTTCCAACACCTATAATACTGCTCTTCACGGACACAACTACCTGACCTACCTCGCTCCGAACTAGCACTCCTATCTCTCCAAACCTGATTCCCTTGCCTAAACCCTTCATTCGTCCTTACAGGTATTCCCATATTACTCGCCCTAACACTATCTATTACACTATCAGCTACTCTCATCGGTCCTCTTTTTTCTGTCTAATACCATAGAGTAGACAACTGGGTTTACCACTTTCTATTGATACTATAATGGGATTTATCAAACTGTGTAGAAAAAAAATGTAAACCTTAAGCTAATGGGAAACTTTGTACACAAACTTTTGGTATGGCCATGGGGAATCCTTTAGCCTTAGTATTATGGAATCTATGCATGGAATTTTTCTAAAGCAGAATATTAGGTAACATTATACCTGAGAATTTAAAATGGTTTCGCTATGTTGACGAAAAAACATGTGTGGTTAGAAAATGAAAATTTAGAGACCCATTGTGATATTTATAATATCTTTGGTACCGTCAATAGCTTTTTAGTATCGTGTTGGAGAATAATTGTCGTATGAACAGATTTAATGATAGATTCAAGTTTATTGTATACCGAAATCATTAAATATCTCTTCATATGTGCCTTTCTATTTAAATCAAGGTAATAAAGTTAAGAAATCAATATTGCTTCGATGTTTTAGAGAGTACTACGGGTATGAAGCCTTAAATACTTTATATCGATAAAAAAGTAAACGAGATTAGAACTATAGGATAAAAATTAGAAATCCCTGAAATTGTATAAGACAATACGTTAAGAACAGAAAATACACCTTCTTTATTAATAACAATAGAAAACATAAAATACAAAAAAGTAGGCCTACTTGCTATGAAAGGAATTCCCCTATAGTTCTTTTATACTGTGGCCGAGCGATTGGTTATTAACTGGTATTTGTGGTTTTTGAGAAATGAAAATCACAAGTGATAATGATGAAATTATCTTAGAACGACCAAGTGATATATGCTTACCAATCAGCTTTAATAATGGAAATGGGTTGTTTTCCATTCTAAATACAAATCTTGAATTTGATAGGATTAAATACGCAAGAGTCAGAATCAACTTTCATGGGAGAATGGAAAAGTCTGAATATTTACTTTTATTTCTACTCTGTCCTAAGGTGATCCTTAGCCAGACAGATGTGCTTATCATAAAATCAATTTTCTTATGGGTAAGTGATCCTGTGGCAGAGCGAATTATATATTAAAAGGTATTTGTGGCTTATTTGAAATGAGGAATATCGCGAATATTAGAGTAAAAATAATTCTGAATTCGATAGAAATAAATACAGCAGAGTCTGAATCTCCTCTTATTTCTATTACAGAATGGTAATCTAAAACATTAACTTTTTTCTTTGGTGAAGCATATATAAAATGAATTTCCCATGGTTTATAATCGCATGGTAAAGCGAATTCAATCTTAAAAGGTAAAAGGCTTACTTAAAAAAAAATTGAAATCACTTGTTGGTCACGAAATGGTCAATCAGATAGAACAAATTCTGAATTTATCTGGATTGAATATGGCAGAGTTGTAATCAAATCTTACCCCTCTTTACGGCAGAATGGTAGTCTTGATGTTACTAAGTGCTAAGGTTCGAATCCTTGGTATTTATCAGGATTTTCGCTATGGGTCTGTGATCCTATGGCAGAGTTAATTAAATATTAAAAAGTCTTTGAGATTCATTTAAAAGAAGAAAAAAGGAAAATCAAAAGTGAACTAGTTAATCTATCCTTTCATAGAATATTGTCCATAATGGTTGATGATAGGTTTTACCTTGATTGACTGATAATACTTTTTTTTCTTTTCTTTTTTAAAGCAAACATCCGTTGGTGGCCCATTCCAAGCCTTCTTTTCATCGATTTGTCTTATGTGCTCTGCTCATAAATCTTACATTATTGCAAACAATTTCCTATTTTTGTACAATGTAAATGAAGCTAATTACTATAGACGCCTATAATAGTAAACACACATTAGATTACTGCATGGTTTACAATTTCATGATGGTTTACAATTTCATGAAATGGGAATTAACACAAAATTAGTTATGAAAGAATTGATTAACTTTTTCAGGGTGAAAAGGCAGGATTACCTTTACTTTAGATAAACATCTAGTCTGTAATCACAAGAAATGGTGTTTAATTTTTCCCCAAGCGTTTCCAAATTGAAAATAATTTGTTTCCCTGTATTATTCAGAGTATGGTACTTTTCCATACACTGAGGGTGCAGTAGAACAACGCAAATTTGCCAGAGATACTACTTTTGAACACTACTCACAATATCTGGAATTTGTTTGATCACCTTTCTTGGTCCAGTGTTGCTTACCATTGTATCTGACAGTACTGCTTGCCAATCCTGCTGCATTATTTTTAGGACTAGGTGCCATGCGAGATGTGCCATACTCTTTCATTTGTGCACAAACTCCATTCCTTATAAATTCCAACAAAGTGATATCATTACCCAATTTCCGAAATAACATCTATGCATTTGTAATTTGCGCATTGACACTCCAAGCAGATAGAAGCCACCGTCATTTCTTGGACCAGATTTGTATTTTGTAAGCACAAACTTGCTGATCAAATATATCCACCCCAGCCATTTGTTGGTTATATTTTATGACTAAGTTAAGCATATCCACATCAATGAGTTTTTTTCTGTCTTGCTCCAACGTTTTGCATTTTGCTTTGGGAAACTTCCAAATTTGTTGGATGCTACATTAACTACTTCCTTGTCTTTCTACTTCACAACAGACACACATCCAGTAAAAGCTTCTTGCATATCATCTCTATTTTGTTTCTCCATTTCCCTTCTAACCATGAGTGGGGCTTCATTGTCACTATACCACCGATTGATTGTTCAGCCCGATTTTCAAAGAGTACCAAAAATGTGAATAGTTTATCAAATACACATGTTGGCCAATTTCAAAATTTATCTTATCTGCTAAGGATAAAACCACATTGAGACCCGGTCCTTCCTATGCCAGCATCACGAATATCTGTATGGGAACCACAGTATGAAGAAGAGGACCATCGGATGTGCATGCTGCCCATAATTTGAACCCAACCCTTACAATTTCCCTCTTATTAATTGTTTGCCCTGTAATAGGAAACCATGATTTCATTAATACTATAAAACTCTTGTTGACACCCTGGCTTACAAACTTCATTTGTGTGCATGAAAAGGGAATTAACCTTGCAAAATCTGTCAGCTATCATCATATAGTCAGCAAAATGTAAAATTCTTATGATTTGTTCAAATGTGTTCCTTTGCATACTGTCTGATATTAAATAATTGAATACATCTGGAGATTCAGACCAGTACAGTCTTGTGGATGGAAGTTTGTTATAACTACTAAGTATAAGAATTGACAAAAATGTTCTCACATTCCCTAGAGTAATATAATTACAAGGGAGGAGCCTTTGTCTGGTGTGTTCTGCTCAAAAAAAGTTACTAATCCAGTCATTTTTTCAAAAATAAGTTTATGCTATCCACAGGACTATTTACTGACTGCTTTAATTTATTCAATTCTGTACTAGGTGGTGGGATAAAGGTTGGTACTTTAGTTTCAACGTGAAACTTATTCTGGTGCCAGTTGTAATCCATTTTCTTTTTCTTCTAGAGCCTTTCGTTGCACCTGGTCTTTTTCTGGAAATGTTACTTCACTTTTTTTGTAAAAATGGATTAGGTTGCGGTGAAACAAACTTCCCATGACTTTTTTCCTGCTAAAAACTACTCCTTTGATTTGTAAATTCTGGATGATAGTATAGAAATAGTTCACCAAAATCTGCTGAGATGCTAAGGTATGTGCTGCTTCTTGAAAAGGCTTTTCATCTAGATGTCCAGTAACCCTCTTAGGAAAAGAAATCACAGCATCCGTTGACAGGATTCCTCGTGATAGATGATCGGGGTGGTAAGTGACTTCATCCTCAAAATCCCAATCTGTATCTGCCTCAGGTTTTTCATGTGGAGGGACAATTGCGACATTAATTGTATCACCATCCAGTTCTTCCAACAAAACCCAGATCTTATTCAGAGTCAACCTGATAAAATAATGAATAATATATATTAGACAGTATCTATGTATATGTTTTACATGTAAAATTATGCATACCCTATGTATGTCAATGCAGTAAGCATGTTTGAATGTATATATGTATGTTGTTAAAGAATTATTTTATATACTAATTCTGTAGAAATTTATAAAATTATGTATATATATTTATCTAAGTTCATATTTGTTTCATCCTTGAAACCCCCCTTTTGCCATATAAAGCAAAATCAAAAAGAAATACTGGAGTTTCAAGGATAATATGCTCAGTCCATAGATGGCTCTGCTGGCTGTATTTTAATATTTGCAGTTCCTGATTCCATCATCTTTGGGATAAAATTTTCACCTACTGGTAATGAGGGAGGAGTGAGGAGGCAGATCAGTTATATTGGACATATTGGATAATGTTTTCTTCGAGTGAAGAAGTGCTATGAAGATGGAGTAGCACTTTATTTTAAGGCCACCTCTCCTGCAATTGCTTACCACGAGTGCTACCATGAAGTGCAATATGAAGATTTCAGAATATATACTTCTCAACAATGGGATCTTCTGCGGCTCTTCAATTTGCATTGGGATTTTAAGGATATGGCCGACCAACCCAGTAAGTTTCCTATGATTTTGTGGCATATGGTTCAACTTTGGTTAGGGGGTTATAATATTTGAAATGAATATTAATTATCCAAGTCTTCAGCCCTAATTATAAATTTTCTATGGATTGTAAGCTCATTGTAAAATTACTAGTGTTATTCTAGCTTAATTCCAAATCTTTGTTTTGTGCATAGGATAGCCTAGTGGGTGTTCAGATTTGCTTAAATTGATATAGCCTACTGTATAAGATTTTTTCCTGAATTTGTTTTTTCATATTTAATTTAAAATTACATAACTTGGGATTTTAGTGAGCCTAATATTTTAATTTGTTACTAGGCTAGGTTACTTGTGCTTGCTGGAAGGTAGCCTAGTATCATCGGCTTCAGGTATCTTCATGGTCTTGGCAAATTTATTAGGTACCTAGTGCAGTTATATGTAATGTTATATTGGCATATTTGCATTTTTGATGGAATTTTTTTCGTGGTTTGCAGAATCCATAGTTTTCAATATTAAACTTAGCCGGTGATTATATAAGCTGCAGCTCTGCTGCCCGACAGAAAAACTCTACGTTCAAAATACGCCAGCGATCGCTATGCAGGTAGGGGGTGTACATCAACAGCGCCATCTGTCGAGCAGGTACTCAGTACTCAATGTAAACACAGAACTCAATTTTCTCTCTGTCGTGCCACCGGCAAGACCTACTAAATTCGCTGTTGCTTACTGGATTGGTTTTCACAGATTTTGGTGAAGTACACATTTCTAGTTATTAGCTTTCGCTTTGCAGAGGTTATCTTCAATACATCCTTGCATTCTTTTATTGATTTTGGATTATTTGTTGACGACTTTGGATAGATTTTGAATTCCCCTTTGACTAATTCAAGATGGCTGACCCTTCTCAAGTCCCTAAATTCAGGAAGTGTAATGCTAGGGACTGTTCAAGGCGTCTTCCGAAGGCCTCTATCGATCCTCACACCATTTGTTCCAATTGTCGGGATAAGATCTGTCAATTGGAAGATCGATGTGAGGAATGCGTTGGGCTTTCGGAATTCGATTTCATCGAATTCCAGAAATACACACGTAGGCTAGAGAGAGATAGGGTCAGGAGAAGTTCATCTCGCTCCGTTGATTTTTCCTCTCCTCATGCCCCACAACCTATTCCTTCCCCTGTAGTGGTTGCTCCTGATCCCCCTTCTAGCACTCAACAACCTTCGATGGCAGATATGATGCGTGCCATCCAGGCTCTGGGTGAGAGAGTCGAGTCATTGGCGAGTGACCGTAACCAACTCATGGCAGACGTCAAGGAGTTGAAGTGTAAGAGTGCAGTGGGTAGTGACAAAGTGAGTGGTAGTGTTGTGGAAAGTGTTGTAGATAGTGTTGCGCTTGAGGGTTCGTCTGTTCGTGCCTGTCGTCCTCCCAGTCCGGGACCTCTTGCAAGCTCCCAAGCCCAGGGGAGAAGCAATGTCGTACGACCAAAGGGTTCGAGAGGCTTTAATCAGCGAACAGACGTTCCCTCCCTGGTTTCGGACGTATCTATCCAAGATCGTCCCACCCACAAGAAGACGAGAGAGCCCATTTATTCCTCGTCTGCGGAAGATGTTTCTCGAAAGAAACAATGGACCAAGGTCTCACGGCCTCTTAAACGCAAGTCGGTCACTTCCGCGCAAGTCCAACGGCCCAGTTGTAGCCACTGGGTCAGTTTGGACTCGCTGCAGTCTTCCGATGACTGCACACCTCCTAAGAGAGGCAAAGCGGTACCGCATCAGGCAGTAACACCATCTGTTGCCGCACCTGCTACTGTAGACCCTAAGTGGTCTTTGCCACAGACCATGCAGACACAGTTGAGGTCATTAATGCAGGACTTTCGTGCGGAGAAGGTTGACGCTGCACCAACCGCTAGCCTACAACCACCCACGGTTGTGCGTCCAGTGGACGCTGAGGCTACCTTCTCCCGCACTCCAGCTGTGAGAGTCCCGCCACCCATGCGTTCCAGTGTACCCTGCCAGCCGCATGTTGACGTTCAGCGACGCACGGAACCTTCCGTTGACGTTCGTGAGTTACAACAACAACCTAAGTTGTTTTGTTTTGACGCGGTGCGTCAACCTCCGCAACCCAGTGTGGTTACCACTACTCGCCCACAGCAGACTAGACAGTCAGGAGTAGACGCTTTGCGCCCCCGCGCTGCTATAGTTGTTGCCAGCTCACAGACTGGGCAACAGTTCCATGACGTTGCGTCCGGTGCAGTCACGCATGCACCCGTGCTGCCGGACTCAGCTGACCAGCCAACTCCTACTCCTTTGCCGCTTCCTCCTCAGTATTCAGATGATGGACTCTCTGATGATGACGACGCTGCACACATTGACGACCCGCATACGGACATCGACGAACCCAAGACCACGCAACCCTCCTTGGACTTTAGGAAAGTTCTTGCACTGTTCAGGGAGATGTATCCTGATCAGTTTGTTTCTGCGGCCCCACGCTCGCCTCCATCTGAGTTCGCTTTAGGCACGCAGTCATCCGCGCCTGCCTTTACGAAGCTCGTCCTCGCCCGCTCGTCTAAGAGAGCTTTAAGAGTGTTGGGAGATTGGATGCAGTCCAAAAAGCACCTTGGGAAGACAGCTTTCACGTTTCCCCCTGCGAAACTCTCTTCCAGATCGAGCGTCTGGTATGCCACGGGAGAAGTTCTCGGCTTGGGAGTTCCTGCCTCTGCCCAGGGCGACTTCTCAAGTCTAGTAGACTCTCCCCGCAGGCTAGCCATGAGACGCTCCAAGATTTGTTGGACTCCTTCAGACTTAGACCATCTGATGAAAGGAGTGTTCAGAGCCTTCGAGGTTTTTAACTTTTTGGATTGGTGTTTGGGTGCGTTGAGCAGGAAGATCTCCCCTTCTGACAAGGAAACTTCCATGCTCATTATGTCCTGCATGGACAAGGCCATACAGGACGGTTCCAGTGAGCTTGCGGCTTCGTTCGTTTCCGGGGTCCTCAAGAAACGGGAAAACCTTTGCTCCTTCTTGTCAGCTGGAGTAACACAGTGTCAGAGATCGGAACTTATGTTTGCTCCTCTCTCAAAGTGCCTTTTCCCAGAAGAGTTGATAAAGGAGATTGCTGCCTCCTTGATTCAAAAAGACACGCATGACCTGGTTGCGTCATCTGCCCGCAAAGCCACCCCTTTGCCTACCGTGTCTAGACCCAGGATGGACACTCCAGCGTCCAGATTCATTCCGCCCTTTCGTGGCAGAGCCTCCAGCAGAGGAGGTGCTCGTGCCGAAGGGAGACGTGGGAATAAGAAGAAAGGTACCAAGTCCTTTAAGGGCAGAGTCTGACTGCCACCTTCTTCAGACAGCAGTGGGAGCCAGACTCAAGAACTTCTGGCAGTCCTGGGAGAAAAGGGGCGCAGATGCACAATCTGTGAAGTTGCTCAGAGAAGGGTACAAGATCCCGTTTGTACGCAAACCCCCTCTAGCAACGTCTCCCATCGACCTCTCTCCCAGGTACAGAGAGGAGGACAAGAGACTAGCTTTGAAGCAAGAGGTGTCCCTCTTACTAGAAAAGGGAGCGGTAGTCAAAGTCCGGGACCATCAATCCCCGGGCTTCTACAACCGTCTCTTCTTAGTGGTAAAGAAGACAGGAGGGTGGAGGCTGGTGCTAGACGTCAGTGCTCTGAATGTCTTTGTCACAAAGCAGACGTTCGCCATGGAGACGACAAAGTCTGTTCTAGCAGCGGTCAGGAAGGAAGACTGGATGGTCTCTTTAGACCTAAGGGACGCTTACTTTCACGTCCCCATCCACCCAGATTCCCAACCTTTTCTAAGGTTCGTTTACGGGAAGGTTGTCTACCAATTTCAAGCCCTGTGCTTTGGCCTAAGCACGGCTCCTCTTGTCTTTACGAAACTGATGAGGAATATTGCCAAATTCCTGCATTTAGCGGACATCAGAGCCTCCCTCTATTTGGACGACTGGCTTCTAAGAGCTTCTTCCAGTCGTCGCTGTCTGGAGAATCTAAAGTGGACTCTAGATCTGACCAAGGAATTGGGTCTCCTGGTCAATATGGAAAAGTCCCAACTGGTCCCATCCCAAACTATAGTGTACTTAGGGATGGAGATTCACAGTCAAGCTTTTCGGGCTTTTCCGTCGGCCCCCAGAACAAGTCAAGCCCAAGGATGCATCCAGAACATGCTAAAGAAGGACCGATGTTCAGTCAGACAGTGGATGAGTCTGATAGGGACGCTTTCATCCCTGGAACAGTTCATTGCATTAGGGAGACTGCACCTCCGTCCCCTTCAATTTCACCTAGCTGGGCACTGGAAAAAGGACAAGACGCTAGAAGCGGTCTCGATCCCCATTTCCGAGAAGATGAAGTCATCACTGACTTGGTGGAAGGACAACATCTACCTCAGAGAGGGTCTGCCCCTGGCTGTTCAGACCCCCAACCACGTTCTCTTCTCGGACGCATCGGACACGGGCTGGGGTGCGACATTAGACGGTCGGGAATGCTCGGGAACTTGGAACTCGAATCAAAGAACGTTACATATCAACTGCAAGGAGCTACTGGCAGTTCATCTGGCCTTGAAAAGCTTCAAGTCCCTCCTTCTAGGCAAGGTGGTGGAGGTGAACTCAGACAACACCACGGCCTTGGCGTACATCTCCAAACAAGGAGGGACCCATTCTATGACGTTGTACGAGATCGCAAGGGACCTCCTCACCTGGTCAAGAGATCTAAACCTTTCTCTAGTAACGAGGTTCATTCAAGGCAACATGAATGTCATGGCGGACTGCCTCAGTCGGAAGGGTCAAATCATCCCAACAGAATGGACCCTACACAAGGATGTGTGCAAGAGACTATGGGCCACATGGGGCCAACCTACCATAGATCTCTTTGCAACCTCGATGACCAAGAGGCTCCCAAATTATTGCTCGCCAATCCCGGACCCAGCAGCAGTTCATATAGATGCCTTTCTACTGGATTGGTCCCATCTAGACCTTTATGCATTCCCCCCGTTCAAGATAGTCAACAAGGTACTGCAGAAGTTCGCCTCTCACGAAGGGACAAGGTTGACGTTAGTTGCTCCCCTCTGGCCCGCGAGAGAATGGTTCACCGAGGTACTTCAATGGCTGGTGGACGTTCCCAGAACTCTTCCTCTAAGAGTGGACCTTCTACGTCAGCCACACGTAAAGAAGGTACACCCAAGCCTCCACGCTCTTCGTCTGACTGCCTTCAGACTATCGAAAGACTCTCGAGAGCTAGAGGCTTTTCGAAGGAGGCAGCCAGGGCGATTGCTAGAGCAAGGAGGACATCCACTCTTAGGGTCTACCAGTCGAAGTGGGAAGTCTTCAGAAGCTGGTGCAAGTCGGTATCAGTATCCTCAACCAGTACCTCTGTAACCCAAATAGCTGACTTCCTATTATACCTGAGGAAGGAAAGATCTCTTTCAGCTCCCACAATCAAAGGTTACAGAAACATGTTGGCAGCAGTCTTCCGTCACAGAGGCTTAGATCTTTCTACAGGACCTCCTTAAGTCTTTTGAGACCTCGAAGGAGCGTCTTTTTGCTACACCGGGTTGGAATTTAGACGTGGTACTAAGATTCCTTATGTCAGAAAGGTTCGAGCCACTACAATCAGCCTCCTTTAAAGATCTCACTTTAAAGACTCTTTTCCTCGTTTGCTTAGCAACAGCTAAAAGAGTCAGTGAGATACACGCCTTCAGCAGGAACATCGGATTTTCATCCGAAACGGCTACATGTTCTTTACAGCTTGGTTTTCTAGCCAAAAACGAACTACCTTCTCGTCCTTGGCCGAAATCGTTCGATATTCCAAGCCTTTCTAATTTGGTTGGAAATGAACTAGAAAGAGTCTTATGCCCTGTTAGAGCTCTTAAGTTCTATTTAAGACTAACTAAACCTTTACGAGGACAGTCAGAAGCTTTATGGTATTCTATAAAGAAACCTTCTTTACCTATGTCAAAGAATGCAGTTTCCTATTATATCAGACTGTTGATACGAGAAGCTCATTCCCATCTGAATGAGGAAGACCATGCTTTGCTGAAGGTAAGGACACATGAAGTTAGAGCTGTCGCAACTTCAGTGGCCTTTAAACAAAATAGATCTCTGCAGAGTATAATGGACGCAACCTATTGGAGAAGCAAGTCAGTGTTCGCGTCTTTTTATCTTAAAGATGTCCACTCTCTTTACGAGAACTGCTACACCCTGGGACCATTCGTAGCAGCGAGTGCAGTAGTGGGTGAGGGCTCAACCACTACATTCCCCTAATTCCATAACCTTTTTTAATCTTTCTCTTGAAATGTTTTTTATTGTTGTATTTTGGGTTGTCCGGAAGGCTAAGAAGCCTTTCGCATCCTGGTTGATTTGGCGGGTGGTCAAATTCTTTTCTTGAGAAGCGCCTAGATTAGAGGTTTTGATGAGGTCCTTTAGTATGGGTGGCAACCCTTGATACTTCAGCTCCTAGGAGTCGCTCAGCATCCTAAGAGGATCGCGAGGCTCAGTAAGAAAGACGTACTTAAAAAGGCAGAGTAATTGTTCAAGTCGACTTCCTTACCAGGTACTTATTTATTTTATGTTTGTTATTTTGAATAACTGCTAAAATGAAATACAAAATACTTAGCTCATAATAATGTAAACAAGTAATGCTGGTCTCTACCCACCCCCCTGGGTGTGAATCAGCTTACATAATCACCGGCTAAGTTTAATATTGAAAAATTTTATTTTCATTAATAAAATAAATTTTTGAATATACTTACCCGGTGATTATATATTAAAGGACCCTCCCTTCCTCCCCAATAGAGACCCAGTGGACCGAGGAGAAAATTGAGTTCTGTGTTTACATTGAGTACTGAGTACCTGCTCGACAGATGGCGCTGTTGATGTACACCCCCTACCTGCATAGCGATCGCTGGCGTATTTTGAACGTAGAGTTTTTCTGTCGGGCAGCAGAGCTGCAGCTTATATAATCACCGGGTAAGTATATTCAAAAATTTATTTTATTAATAAAAATAACATTTTTCAAAAGCAGGCAAGAGTTAAGTGGGTTCTACCACAGGCAGTCACTAGTGATTGAGGATTCCACTTCAGCCATCAGTTCCATTGCCTTGCCATATTTAATATTTATTCAATATAAATAATCTAATATTTTTAATTTTAAAGTTTCTTTATCCAATATTGACATTAAAAGTTTTTGTTACTCTGCTCTCGCTGCTCTTGTTAATTAAAGATTTTCATTGTTTTGTTTTTGAAATGGCGCCCAACGTGGGGCTCTGAAGGCTCTCAATACTGGTGGCACTCGGGTAGCATTGTAGGAGTGGTGGTTTTTTCTTGTTATTATTGATCAGTGTACTGACTACTAAAATTATTTCAAAATTTTTCTTTTATTTGTTAGACTTCATTGATGTTTAGAATTAACTTTCTATTTTCTATAATCATGACAGACCTTAAGCTTCTTGTTTTGAGTCGGAAGTACATCTGCTCTCAAGTCACTAGACAATATAATGAAAGGCACAAATTTTCTCAGTATGATATCTCATAGAAGTTTAATATTGTTGAGAAACTTGAGAATTTTAAGGAAGAACTTAAAAGGCTTGATAGTAATGTCATATCTTTGAAGTGGTCAGAGAGCGAAGATGAAGATGAAATGGAAATTGAATTTAGCTCTTGTCAGGAATATAAAGATAAAATTTCTGAAATGTTGTTGCTCTTAGAGGCTAATGTTAATAGAAGCACAAGCGAAAATCTGAATGAAACTCCTCTTAGTCTTAAAAATCCAGTAGCACCTTTACCTAGATTTAAGAGTTCTAATGATGAAAGTTTGGAATTATTCTTACAGCAGTTTGAGGAAACTACTGGAAAGTTTTCTTACACAGATTATGATAGGTTGTTGTTACTTAAACAGCAGGTTTCTGGCAAGGCTTTACTTTTGATAGACTCTTTAGAAGCAGACAAACAAGGTTATTCCCATGCAAAGGAACTCTTAAAAACAGCGTTTGCCTCGGTTCCAACTCAAAAGTTTAATGTGATGAAACAACTTCAAGAGCTGAATTTAGGAGATGATTCAGAACCCTTTCAGTATAATAGTAATATTAGAAAATTACAAGAAGCTGTTAAGACTTTGAAAATGGATATTGATGATGTTTTGCAGTACTTTTTCCTAAGAGGAATGAATGAAACTTTCAGAAATCAATTGATACAAATTACTAACAATTCAAAGCCCACCATAAATGAAAATGTTAACTTTTTTGAAGCCAATGAACGGTATCAGAATGCAAATAAACTTGGTAAATTAAGTAAAAGTAAACAGCCTTCTGCTGAAAGGTATCAAGATAAACAAGGAATGAGTAAAAGTTCGAACTTAGCAGCAGAGGTTAATGTTAAAAGCTCAAATCCTTTTACTTCTTGCACAATTTGTAGCGATAATGTTAATGATGATCATCCAATCCATAATTGCCCTAATTTTACAACTGTTAAGGAAAAGATTGCTAGGTTGAGTATATTGAATGGTTGCACTAAATGTGCAAGAATCGAGCATTTGGATAGCTCATGCCATTTTAGATTTGCCAGAAAGTGTAAACATTGTCAAGGATGGCATTTCTCCTTTCTTTGCTTATCAGATAATCATGAAAGGTCTGAGGTCAGGAATTCGGTGCGTAATACTAAAAGAACCAGTTCCTAACCCTAAGCAAAACGAGAAAGGTAAATCAAAAGATGCGCAAAATAGTACACAGAATGGGGTAGTTCCTTTCATATTAATGGGGGCATAGAATCAATTTTACCCACATTTTCTTGTACTTTGGGCCCTAGTAAAATAAGAGGATTGAAGGATTCAGGTAGCCAAGCTAATTTCATTTCTGACTGCGCTTTAGAAGGTCAGTGTTTCAAAGTTGTTAAAGATAATTTTGACCTAGTTATCACTGGGTTTAATGGAGCAAAATGCTATCGTACAAAGATAGTTCAAATTTCTGTTAAGATAGGGGAGACAGTGCATATTGTAGAAGCTATTTGTGTCCCAGGTATTGATATAAGTTTGAATTTACCCGGCCTTGGTAAAGTGGTTAAACGTTTTAGAAATTATGGTTATAAGCTTTTAAATGAGTTTCTTGATGAAGCTTGAGAAGACATATCAAACATTCAGTTTGTCCTGGGTGCAAATTCAGCTCATTGTCTCATGGAAAAGATTTTTAGTTTTGGGGATAGTGGTTAGTCTGTGTACTATGAAACAAAATTTGGCATTATGTTAATTGGAAACATTGAGAAATTAATTGTAAACTTGAAATTTCTCCCTAACCTGCTTAATGATACTCATTTACTTTTTGGCTTGGAAGAGAATTTAGATGAGCAGGATAAATCACTGGATAATATTAAATTTCCTGTGACTTCATGTTTCAAGTCTAGTGTTAGGTGTATTGGAAGTGCAGAGGATCCTACAATTTGTATTTTAGATCATGATGGCAGGATCAGTGAGGATAAATTGCAAAAAGCTACTGATCATATTTTAGAGTGAGAATGCTCATATTATTTACACAAAGATAGCACTGACTTAGATGGCGAGAGCACTGAACATAACTAAAATATTAGTTAGATATTTACTAAATAACACACAGAGATGAAGAAGGCAGGTTAGTAATGCCACTTTTATGGAATGGTCGTGTTTCTCATTTGCTGGGAAAGAACAAATTTAGCAAAGCAAATTTTGAAATGTAACCTAAAAAAATGATCAAAGAATGATGAATTTTTGAGATTAATGGATGAAAACAGACTCAGGCAGCTCAAAACCTAATTGAAAGAATTGATCATTTGGATAAGTTTTGTGAAGAACACCCTGAGTACAGTTTTTTGGCGCACATGGGAATATTTAAGTTAGACCGCAGTACTACTAAATGCCGAATGGTTTTTCTCTCTAATTTGTGTGAAAAACAAAGTAATGGCTCCCCCTCTGTTAGCCACAATCAGGCAATGTGGGCTGGTCCTTGTATTAATCAGAAATTCTCTACTGCCTTGCTACTTTTAAGGTTTGATTCTCATTTATTGTGCTTTGATTTAAAGAAAGCTTTCCAGCAGATAGCATTAAATGAAACTGATCAAAATAAATTATTATTCTTTTGGTTTAAAAATGTAAGTAAAGGAGATTTTACCATCATAGCATACAAGAATCTTCGTCTAAGTTTTGGGCTAAGGTGTAGCCCAACATTATTGATGATTGGTTTGTACAAAATATTGATGCTAGACACAGAAGGGGATTTGGACAAATTAAAGGAATTGAAGAAACTTATTTACTCTTTGATATACATGGATAATGGTGCGTTCACTGCTAATGATTCTGAAAGCTTACACTGGGGTTTTGATAACTTGAATAACATTTTTGATCCATATAAATTTGAATTACAACAATTCGTTACCAATGATGTTATGCTCCAAGAAAAAAATAGATAAGAATTTGGATGAAGTCACTCCTGATGTAGTAAAAATATTTGGTTTAAAGTGGAACAGAATAACAGATTGTATTTCTTCTCCTAAACTTGAGCTAGACTATAAAGCAAACACTAAGAGACTGATATTGAAAAGCATTGCTTCAAATTTTGATCCATATAATTTCAATGGACCTATTTTAAACAGAGCTAGTTTATTTATGCATGAACTACAATTAAACACTTCTCTAGGATGGGATACAGAATTGTCCATTGAGTAACAACGAGAATGGCGTAACATAGCCAAACAAGTTAACATGACTCCTCCAATTGAGGTACCTAGATTTGTCAGGGAGGGAAATGGGTCATATCGTTTAATTGCATTTACTGACAGCAGTAAAATAATCTATGGGACAACAATTTTTATTCAGTGCATAGAAACTAAGCAGGTCAGTTTTGTTCTAGCAAAGAATCGCTTGGTTAACAAGCAGTTAGAAAGCAAAAGTATTCCATCTCTAGA
The DNA here is from genome assembly GCF_036898095.1 of Palaemon carinicauda. Lineage (NCBI taxonomy): Eukaryota > Metazoa > Arthropoda > Malacostraca > Decapoda > Palaemonidae > Palaemon > Palaemon carinicauda. Next base: position 66,500,812 of record NC_090733.1, read on the forward strand.
ATTCCAGGGGATAGTTTTGGGAACAGAAACATTATTGGATTTGAGTAAGGATTTGGCAGGTTCTCAGTGCCCTAAGCCTATTAGAATTGTAGAATCGGTACTGTATACAGAGAGCATTGTTTCACTGAGCTGGATTAATTCTTATGTGAACAAATTAGATAAAATTAATAAAAGGAGTGTCTTTGTCATGAATCGTTTGGATCACAATCAAAGGACTTGTGAAAATAACCCAGTTAGATTTTTTGTCAGTGGTATATTGAACCCTGCAGATTGCATAACTAGGCCTATGTCGTACAAACAGCTTTTGAAAACTAATTATTTCACTGGCCCAGAATTTTTAAGATCTGAAAGGGATGAGCTGAGCAGTAAAGCTGACACATTTGATATAGTTGTACCCAATCCAAAATTTAATCCATTGAATGAAAATTCCTTCTCAATTTCTGCATCCAAATTAAGCGAGTCACAAGTCTTAGCAGAATCAAACCCTGAACATTTAGTTCTCCTGGACAAGTGTTCCAGTTTCTCTAAGCTTGTTAGAATTCACAAGTATGTTCTTAAATTCATTGCTTTGCTCAAAAGAAAATCAAACTCAGTTTCCTTTAACTTTGGTGATGCATCCTCCTTTCATTTGGAAGCTACTAGACATATCATAAGGAATGATCAGAGAATCTGGTATGGTGAAGTTTTCCAGTATTTAGAGAGCGGAAATAAGAGAGTAAAGGATATTCCTAATATTATTGCTCAACTTAATGTATACATGGATGACCATGGACTCTTGAGAATTAGAAGTAAAATGCCTAAATGGAGAAAAGATACTTTTGTCAACTTTCCTATTTTACTTCTCAAACACAGTAAGTTAACTTAGTTAGTAATAAAAGATTTTCATGAGAAATTCTCACATGCTGGTGTTTATTCCCTTTTGTCAGAGATGAGAAAAAAGTTTTGGATTCCACATTACTTTTCAGTTGTAAAAAAGGTCCTTAAAGAATGTGTCATTTGTAAGAGATTAATAGAAACTTCCTATCAAGTCATACTTAAAAATTGGCGACGCCAAGGAGGACGAACACACACAGAAGAAACATTGGGCCTTATGTAGAAGGACGGTCAGCACAAGAGAAGGTCCGTTTGCACATGGAGGGACAAGAGGAAAATCGCCCAATGAAGATTGTACAAGCAGCAGAACAGGAATTTCATCAAACAAACAAAACAAGAAAGGGTGAAATTTAAAGTTGGGTAGACTACAAAACAGATAGGAAGTAAACTTGTGACTGCAGAACAGTAGCTTAACCTACTGTAGGTAGGAAGGTAAGACTCAAAATGCCTTTTGATATAGAACATCCTGAACGTTTCAGCATCACTGCTGAGCCCAATTCTGTTGCAACACGATGGCAACAGTGGTGTGAGGAATTTAAGATTTATTTAGAAGCATTAGGGAACATTAAGGATGCCCAAAAGAAGGCATTATTACTTCATACAGCAGGTAGGGAAGTTCGGGAAGTGTTTAAGACTTTGCAGCCTACAGATGACACAAGTGAAGCTGCAATTAAGGCTCTTACCACATATTTTGCTTCTCAGGTCAATAAATTTTTTGAAAGATACCAGTTTTCAGCGCAGGCTTATCAGAAAGAAAATGAAAGTTTAGATGCATTTGTGACTAGACTAAAGAATTTAGCTGTTTCATGTGAATTTCTAGAGTTAGAAAATGTTATCATAGATCAAGTGATTGCACATTGCACATCACAAGAGCTAAGAAAGAAATTATTACAAGATAAAGATTTAACATTAGAAAAGGTATTGATAACAGGCAGAGCTTTGGAAACATCAAATAGGCAAAGTAACATAATAGGTAGTTCTACAAGCAATAAAATGGAAAATTCTAAAATTAATACAGTAGGTTCTAAGTGGAAAACCAATGAGAATCAGAGAAGGAATATGTCAAAGCCTAGTCATAGAAAAGTGCCTAACACTAATGTTCATAAATATCAGAATCAGGCTTATACACAGAAACAACAGGAAAAACCCAAGTGTTATAGGTGTGGTAAAACTGATCATCTTGCATACGAAGCAAAGAAATGCCCTGCTACTGGACAGACATGCCAGAATTGCAGAAAGATGGGTCATTTTGCAACTGCTTGTAGATTCCCTAAACAGTACACAAAGAAAATAAATGCTACAGTTGATACTATTGGTCAAGAGAATAATGCGGAAAATGTTCATGATAATCAGGTTAGGTCAGAAACTGATTTTGCGTTTCGCATTAATTCCGTCAACAAAGGTGCAAAGAAACATATCATGGTAGAAGTAATCATAAATGGTAAACCAATTTTGATGCAAGTTGACACAGCAGCCGATGTATCAATTATGTCTGAGAAAGCGGCTAAAAGCATTCCTAATTTGTTATTAGAAGGTACAAATAGAGTTTTGAAAGGTTATAATGGTTTTGATATTCAGGTAATAGGTGCTTCGAACGTAGAAGTACAGTACAAAGAACAAAAATTAGAGAGAATGCCATTAACAGTAGTAAAAGGTGATGGACAAACTTTGCTAGGTTCAGATTGGCTACAGTATTTGAAGTTAGATTGGCCTAGTATTTTGAAGGTTACAGGTAGACAAGATGAAAACAAAAATGAAAAATCTATGGATAATATCATATCAGAGTTTCAAGACGTATTTGAAGATAAAATAGGTACAGTAAAGAACGCAAAGGCAATTTTAGTTTTGAAACCTGACAGTTCTCCTAGATTTTGTGCTTCCAGACCAGTACCGTATGCATTGAAAAGTGCAGTTGAAACAGAAATCAGGAGATTAGAAAATGAAGGTTCCTGGGAAAGGGTTACATATTCAGATTGGGCTACACCATTAGTTCCTATTGTGAAGGAAAGTGGACAGGTTAGGTTATGTGGAGATTACAAAGTAACGTTAAATCCACAACTGCAAGTAGCTCAACATCCCTTACCAAATCCGAAAGACATGTTTGCAACTATGTCAGGATGCAGTTTTTTTTTTTTTCTAAATTAGATTTAAGACAAGCATTTCAACAGCTTCCCGTGGATGAAACTTCACAAGAATTATATACAGTAAATACATCCTTAGGTTTGTTTAGACCAAAGAGATTACCTTATGGAGTTGCAAGTAGTCCAGCTATATGGCAACAAACTATAGATACAATTTTTTCAGGAATGCAAGGAGTATTCATTTTTATAGATGATATTTTAATTGCTGGTAAAGACACAAGAGAACATAGAGAAAGATTGCGAACAGTTCTGAAGAAGTTGAAGGAACATAATATTAGAGTAAATAAGAACAAATGTATTTTAGAAGTTGATTCAGTGGAATACTTAGGTTTTGTAATAAATGGGAAGGGTATTCAAAAAACTAAAGAGAAGATTAAAGCTGTACAATCATCAAAAGTGCCAGAAAATGTTAAGGAATTACAATCATTTCTAGGTTTAGTAAAATTTTATGGGAATTTCATTCAGAATTTGTCTACAATTGCACATCCATTGTATAATCTGTTGAATAAGGGTGTAGAATGGAAGTGGACAAAAGAGTGTCAGGAATCTTTTGAAAGAATCAAGCAGGAAATAACATCACCTACATTCTTAGTACATTATCAAATGGATTTACCAGTTAAATTAGTATGTGATGCATCAAACATAGGTTTAGGTGCAGTATTATCTCATGTAATGCCAGATGGAACAGAAAAACCAATTGCATTCACTTCTAGAGTATTGAACAAGGCAGAAAAGAATTACTCTCAAATAGAAAAGGAAGGTTTAGCATTAGTTTATGGAGTTAAAAAATTCCATATGTATCTTTATGGTAGGAAAAAGTTCACACTTGTTACAGATCATAAACCTTTATTAGCAATATTGGGTCCAAAAGTAAGTTTACCTACGTTGGTAGCTGCAAGACTACAACGTTGGGCAGTTACGTTAGCAGAGTACCACTATGATATAGAATACCGTCCAACATCAAACATGGGTAATGCAGATGCTTTATCCAGATTACCCGTAGACAAAGCTCCAGAGGGGTATGATGACAGTGTTCTGTTAATTTCTGTATATTATGTACCAATAACTGCAAAAGATGTAGCACACAGCACCAAGAGAGACCCAGTACTTAGTAAGGTTTTGGAGAGTTTAATGACAGGTAGGGACTTATGTGGAAAAGAGGAAAATTGTAAACCGTATAAGGATATATGGTATGAACTGAGTGTAACACAAGGAATAGTGATGAGAGGTTCAAGGGTAGTTATTCCTAATTCACTGAGAAATAAGGTTTTGTCTGAAATACATGCTGATCACCAAGGTATTGTAAGATCAAAGTCAATTGCGAGAACTTTTGTATGGTGGCCAGGTGTAGATAAAGATGTGGAATCTTGTATAAAGAATTGTATGAATTGTGTTATGCAACAGAACAATCAATTTGCTAGAATGCACTCGTGGGAGTTACCCAGGTATCCCTGGCAAAGAGTGCATATAGATTTTGCAGGTCCTTTTTTAAATTACTTGTTTTTGATAGTAGTAGATGCTTACAGTAAGTGGCCAGAAATTATCCCAATGAAGACAACAACGTCTTACGCCACAATAAAAGAGTTAATGCAAATTTTTTCAACGCACGGTATTCCAGAAAGAATTGTTACAGATAATGGTCCACAATTTACCTCACAAGAGTTTAAAGAATTTTGTAATGTCAATGGTATAAAGCATACATTTTCAGCTACATATCATCCATCTACTAATGGAGAGGCTGAAAGATTTGTCCAAACGTTTAAACACAATATGAAGTGTAGAAAAGCAAATTCAGGTAGTATATTTTTGCATGTATCAAAATTTTTATTGTCTAATAGAACAACGCTGCACAGCACAACAGGCATGACACCCTCAAATTTGTTGATGGGGAGGAGGATAAGGTGTAAGTTAGATTTGTTGTATCCAAGTTTGCAAAGTGATTTAGAAGATAAAGGGTATAAACAAGTAGTAAAGCTTCCTAATGTAAGACATGTTTTACCTTTGTCTGATGTCATGGTAAGATCGTACAACACTCCAGAGAAGTGGGTACCAGGAGAGATTGTAAGAGAGATAGGAAATTTACATTATGATGTTCGTGTTGGTGATAATGTTGTAAAACGTCATGTTGATCAATTACAGCCGTTAAACAGAAAGACAGTAGAGCATGTGAATGTTAGAGATGAGAAACTTAAAGAAGTAGTTAGATCAAATGAGTCAAATATTAACCAAGATGGTCCAACATCCAATGTAGATTCAGAACCAATTCATATACCAGTACAAGATGAGGTTAAAGTACTTCCTAATAGGATTAACAGAGGAAAGCCCCCTGAGAGATTAGATTTATGAAGATTTTTACAATGTCAAGTTAAGGGGGAGGAGACTGTTATGTATTATTGTAATAATGTACTATATTATTTCAAGTGTTACAGGTATTACGCAACATTGCATCATATTGCATGAATAAAACATGTTATGCTTTGTACATAAGTGTAGTAATTTGTTTTGGTATTAGGATTCAAACATTTTGTTGATTACCTCAGAGATAGGATGTAACTTTTTATAGTTTTGTACTGGAGTAGGATTTAAGTCTTCTCAGAGCGATGCTCTTTTGTTTAGCAATGTTTTGGTTTAGTCAGATTGTGTATGACACTCCACACACACTTAGGAGTCAGCTGTCACAGAGCAATGTAGCCATAAGATATTAAACTTGTATTTTAAGAATACCAACGTATCATTAAATCCTACCAAGAAAAATTGACGACAAAAGATGGGATCAGCTGAGAAATAATTACTAACAATTCTTCATCTATGTTCCAGGTAATTATTATGGTTAATAGAAACTTCCTATCAAGTCATACTTAAAAATTACTTAAAAGTGGTTATCTTTGCAGCAGTTTGATCTAAAGATCCAGCACATCCGTGGATAGGATAACCTTCGAGCAGACATTTTATCATGCTGTAGTAACGAACTCGACAGGTTGGTCGAAAATTTCAACATAGAGTTTTCAACTTAAGGAGGGGGATGTTAGGAGTATTGAATAGGGTATTTTTGTAGTGTGGATTGTAAATGTTTTGTAGTTCATATTTTTCCCATGTCTGTCTGTGTTGTCCTTGCGTGTTGTTTGGGTGTTTGTATTCCTCAATCCTTGGATTGTTTACTTTGGCCATTGGAGCCCCAACAGGGATTGAGATTTCTTGGATTTGTCAGTGTTAATAACCCTGGATTATATATAAAAGTGTTACTTTATTTGTACTTGCTAATTTGTAAGTATTGCTATATTGCATTTAAGGTTCTGTTGATGCTTGCTGGGTATGTATGTATCTTCTGCATCTTATTGTAATTAATATCGACGTTATTTCCTGTATTATCTACAGTGTATTGATAATCGATTCATCTGTCACTTACCTGCTTGTTTTGCTCATTTGTAGTAATGCTGTACAATGTAAATGTTCCTGGAGTTTCCTTAATTTTCATTCATTATTGCTTTAGTTTCATTATTCTTGTTATCGTCGTAATCCTTATCTTTATATGGATCTTTAATTAATTCTAAGTAAAATAAAAATATTTCGTAGTGTTTACCATATTCCGTATTATTATATATTTACTCATATATCATACTTAAATTTAATGCTATTTAAATTTGGATAAGAGCTCTATTATAAAAATAAGCTAAGTTAAGGCATCATTAAATGTCTTATTATTTATTGTCTATGGCCGCTTGGAGCTCCGCTTCGTACTTGCATCAGTGAAAATGCATGAAAGAGTAATAAGAGGCGAATGGTCGTAACAATTTGGGGGCCTGTCCGGGATCTGTTTTGCCGATTAAATCAAAGTGACTGGTATAAACTAAAGTTATTTTGCGGGTTTTTATATAATTTCATCTTTTGTATAATGATCTGAATAACTGAAGTTGTCATAAATTTATTTTTCCGTATGTTTATTAGTATTTTGCCGTGAAGTGAAGTGTTAATGTTAAATATACGGCGCTGTGCACTTTAAGAATTATCAGATTACGTATTAAGAGTAATTTTTGTTTGTTAAAGTGAATGCTTTCACTCATTTTTCTTTTGTTTACGTTTTGAAGTTAAAATTTTCTCTACTGTATAGTTTTGAATATGGATCCTTTCAGCATTAGTGATTTTTCTAGTAACCCGAGTGTGCATTACTTGCGTAATCATCGTATGAGAAAAGATGACTGGATGGCTATTGTAGTGAAGTATGACATTTCTGTTAAAAAGGTGTGGAGGAAATCTCACATTAAGAATTTAGTTATTAATGCTTTGGTTAAGAAGGAGACTTAGTCTGAGGAAGCTTATGATTTATTAGATGAAGAGGGATCCCAGTTAACTCTCAAGCAGTTAGAATTGCAGTATGCTCGTAAAAAAGAGGAGAGAGATAGACAAGAGAGGAGAAAGCGTGAGGAGTTGGAGAGGAAAGAGAGGAGAGAGCATGAAGAGTTAGAGAGGAAGGATAGGATAGAACGAAAGGAAAGAGAGCACAGATATCAATTAGAGCTATTGGAGAAAAAGAGAACGATAAAAGATAACGTGAGCCAAGGCGATGAAAGTGAACAGGTAATTGATGTTGTTAAGGCTTCTAAAATGATTCAGTTGTTTGATGAAGCGCATCCAGACGAGTTCTTTATGCTTTTTGAAAGACTTGCGCTTAATTTGAAGTGGCCTAAGCGTTTATGGCCCATAATTTTGCAGCCGTCATTAAAGGGTAAAGCTACAACCGTTTTCTTGTTGTTAACATTATGTGAGAGTAATGATTACGACTTTACTAAAGATAGTATCCTGAAAGCTTATGAGCTTACGGCTGAATATTATCGTTTCAAGTTTTGTAGATATAAGAAGTTTGATTCACATTCATACATTGAATATTCACATAATCTTGTTAAATTACATGATAAATTGTATACAGCTGCAAGTGTCTCTACCTTAGATGAATATAGGGAGTTCATTTTACTTGAACAGTTCATTAGAGGTGTTCCTATTGATGTTCAGAGATACCTATTTGAGCGTGAAGTTACAACTTTACAAAGAGCAGCTGTGTTAGCTGAGAATTACAGTTTAATTAAACCACATCAACAAAGACAAAGACAATCCAAGAAATCTCCAGGTAATGTATCAGAGAAGAAGAAATCCTCTGGCTCATACAGTAGAAGTCTGTCTGAGGTTAGGTGTTACAAATGTAACCAGCTTTGTCACATGAAGGCAAGATGTCCTAGTAATTATAAGGAGGGGAAGAGAGAATCTTTGGGATCAAATATGGCAATTAGGAAGGTCCGGCAGGAAATTCCTATTTTTCATTGTGATAAGTTAGATAATGAGTTTGCTCCTTTCAAGTTTGATGGGGTTGTGTCAGTGTCAGATGACCTAGGTAGAAGTGTGCCTGTTAGGATAGTACGGGACACTTTTTCTTCTAATAGTCTAATTTAATTGTAAAAGAAAAGGTTCCTGGATTGAAAAAGACTTTTACATCCGAGAGACTGGTTGTTAGAAGTTTGGGTGGACTGGTAACAGTTCCCTTGTGTAGGTTATATCTGCATTGTGGTTTATTAACTCATTATGTCACAGTTGGGGTGGTGGATGAATTGCCTATTCAAGGTGTTGATTTTCTTATGGGGAACGACTTGGCAGGAGGGAAGGTTGTACCTAGTCCCATAGTTATTGACACTCCATTAGAGGTAAGCCTTGTAGAAGATCCAGTATTGTATCCTTCTTGTGTTGTACAGCGTAACAGAAGTCTGGCTGTGGTAGAAGTCCCATGAGAGCGTGGAACAGATGTGACTAAGGATGTCAATGTAAGTACTACTTCAGGTACTGAAGAAAAAGATGCTGTTGGTACTGAAGAAAAAGATGCTGTTGGTACAGTTGACGTAGATATCAATATTGATAGTTTATTCCAAACTGATAGTTTTGAAGGTAATGTAAAAGAGAAAGAAAGTGTGCTAGAAACTAAGTTTGGTTTGAAGACTGGTAACGTAGTATTGGTAAATACTCTGAAGTCAGTTGTAAATGAAATTAATCTAGGTAATGTTTCTGATTGCTCTGATAATCTTTTTGATATGAAATGCTCTGAAATTATTAAAGCTCAACAGGAAGATTTGTCTTTGCAGTCTATTTACAGTGAAGTTGTAAGATCAGATCAATACGGAGCCAGTATGCTATTACTTGAGGAATGGACTACTAATGAGGAAGTTCAGATCTTTGCTTACTCCGGCAAGTTCAACTTAGAAGATCAGGAATCAGATTGTCATTCCAGCAAGCCTAAGGCAAAAAGTATTACACATGGCACATAATGTATCTTCTTCACACTTAGGAATAAGGAAGACTTTGAGTGCAGTTCTTCAACTCTTTTACTGGCCTGGTATAAGGAAAAGTGTCACAGAGTACTGTAAGTATTGTGCAGTATGTCAGCTGGTTGGTAAGCCGAATCAGATTATAAAACCTGCCCCTTTACAGCCTATCCCTGTTTTACCCGAGCCTTTTGGCAAAGTCATATTAGATTGTGTGGGTCCTTTACCCAAAAGTAAGAAGCAGAATCAATATATGATTACAATGATGTGCAGTTCCATTCGTTATCCTGATGCCTATCCACTTAGGAACATAAGTTCTAAGACACTGAACCCAGTTTTAATAAAAAAAATTCACTCAGTATGGTATCCCCAAGATTATCCTGACTGATAGAGGAAGTAACTTTACCTCTGATTTATTTAGACAGGTTATGGCAGCTATGAGCATTAAACATACTTTGTCCTCAGTATACCACCCAGAGAATCAAGGAGCCCTGGAACGATTCCATCAGACGTTGAAGGATGCCCTTACGAAGTACTGTCAGGAACATCAGACAGACTGGGATGAAGGATTACCATTCGTGTTGTATGCCATCCGCAACACTCGACAAGAAAGTCTCGGATATTCCCCAGCCGAGTTGTTATATGGAAGGAAAGTGAGAGGTCCTTTGGAGATACTCTATGACATGTGGATGGATCAGTCGAAAGAGGTAACATTAGGAGATTATGCTAAGAACTTACAAGGTAAGCTAGAGAGCTCTCGTAAATTTGCACATGACAATCTAAGCATAGCTCAAGATAAGATGAAATTAAATTTTGATAATAAGGCTGAGACACGAAGTTTTAGGCCAGGTGAATCTGTTTTAATGCTAGTACCCATAAGGAAAACCTTTGAAAATAGATATGAAGGTCCTTATACAGTGATGAGCAGAAACAAGTATAATCATGTCATCTCTACTCCGGGAAAGAGAAAAAGCTACTAAAAAAGTTTGAGACCCAATGTGACAATGTCAGCTTGATTTGCAAGTCAACTGTGGAAGATAATGTGAAGCTTAATTAAATAGGTTTTCCAGATCGAAGTAAAACATACCTCTAAATAATACACTTGGATTAAATAACATTGACTGTAAACTTAATCATCTCTCATCTCAACAGGCTAGTGACTTGAAAAAGTTATTGGAACTTTTTCCAGATATCTGTGGAGATGTGCCTACCCAGACATCATTGGTAGATTATCAGCTAGAACTTAAGCCAGGTACAGAACCTCAGAAGAGTGTCCCATATCGAGTTTCCCCTCAAAAGAGTCATACTGAAGAAGGAAACTGACTTTTTGCTACAACATGGTTTTGCGCAGCCAAGTATTAGTCCTTGGGCATCACCATGTGTTTTAGTTGAGAAACCAGATGGCTCCTATAGACTCTGCACTGACTTTAGAAGACTAAATGAGGTAACTGTTTCGGATTCTTATCCATTACCAAGGGTGGATGACCTCATAGATCTGGTAAGCAAAGCTGTATATGTTTCAAAAATTGATTTATTACGGGGTTATTATCAAGTCCCATTAGCAGATAACACAAAACCCCTGACAGCATTTACTACTCCAGATGGACTATATCAATATACAGTCCTTTCATTTAGACTTAAGAATACTCCTGCAGTTTTTCAAAGATTGATGGATCAAGCAATCAGCGTTATGCCTGGTATTCGAGTGTATCTTGACGACATTGTTGTATTTTCAGATACTTGGCTAGACTATCTTTCTATGCTGAAGGATTTACTTAGCAGGTTAAGACAGGCTTGTTTGACAATTAACTAAACCAAGAGTGATTTCGGCCATGCGAAACTGCAATACCTTGGATAGGTGATTGGCAGCGGCGAGGTATCCCCAGTTGCAGCCAAAGTAGACACCATCACCAAGCTAAGCTGCCCAAGATCCAGAAGTGAAGTAAGAAAATTCCTTGGGATGGTAGGCTACTATAGGAGGTTTTGTAAGAACTTTTCTGAAGTAGTAGCACCATTAACTGACTTAACCAGCAGCAAGAGGAAGTTCATTTGGACACCAGTTTGTGAGGAAGCCTTTTGATGAGCCAAAGATTTCCTAGCCAGTAGCCCTGTCCTGAAGGCTCCTGACTTTGGCTCTCCCTTTGCTGTCGGGGTCGACGCTAGTGACCGTGGAATAGGCGCTGTACTCCTGCAGAAAGGGCCAGATGACATGCAGCATCCCGTTGCTTACATGTCGAAGAAACTCAGGAATCATCAGCAAGGTTACTCTACAATCGAAAAGAAACCACTTGCTCTTTTGACTGCATTGGAGCACTTCAAGTTTATCTTTCTGGCAGTCCTGCTCCCATATTAGTCTTCAAAGATCATGAGCCACTAAAGTTTGTAGGCCGGATGAGAACCAAAAATAAAAGGCTCATGAAGTGGTGGTTATCTTTGCAGCAGTTTGATCTAAAGATCCAGCACATCCGTGGACAGGATAACCTTCGAGCAGACATTTTATCACGCTGTAGTAACGAACTCGACAGGTTGGTAGAAAATCTTTAACATAGAGTTTTCGACTTAAGGAGGGGGATGTTAGGAGTATTGAATTTATGTAAATAGGGTATTTTTGTTGTGTGGAGTGTAAATGTTTTGTAGTTCATATTTTTCCCGTGTCTGTCTGTGTTGTCCTTGCATGTTGTTTGGGTGTTTGTATTCCTCAGTCCTTGGATTGTTCACTTCAACCATTGGAGCACCAACAGGGATTGAGATTTCTTGGATTTGTCAGTGTTAATAACCCTGGATTATATATAAAAGTGTTACATTATTTGTACTTGCTAATTTGTAAGTATTGCTATATTGCATTTAAGGTTCTGTTGATGCTTGCTGGGTATGTATGTATTTTCTGCATTTTATTGTGATTAATATTGACGTTATTTCCTGTATTATCTACGGTGTATTGATAATCGATTTATTTGTCACTTACCTGCTTGTTTTGCTCATTTGTAGTAATGCTGTACAATGTAAATGTTCCTGGAGTTTCCCTAATTTTCATTCGTTATTGCTTTAGTTTCATTATTCTTGTTATCATCGTAATCCTTATCTTTATATGGATCTTTAATTAATTTTAAGTAAAATAAAAATATTTCGTAGTGTTTACCTTATTCCGTATTATTATATATTTACTCGTATATCATACTTAAATTTAATGCTATTTAAATTTGGATAAGAGCTCTATTATAAAAATAAGCTAAGTTAAAGCATCATTAAATGTCTTATTATTTTTGGGCTCAAGCCATGTCCTGATGGAAGGTTCCTTCACTAGCTTCCTTAGGGTATATATGACTACAGTAGATATTCCCAGAGAATTAAACTAAAGGTTTCACAGAATTCTAACTTCTGGCGCTAGTACCCGTATGGTTTCCCTTTAGGATATCGTATAATAACAGGGGACGTATGCTTGACACACCACATAGCTATCTGCACCCCACATAGCGTTTACGCTTCGAGGGGGAAGTGTGGCAAGTTATGGGAGGAGCCGTTACTAAGTTCTCCTCCTTCGTTACTGTTACGGTACTCTGTGATGTTATAACCGGCGCCATTGTTGGCTGCCATCTTGGTTGACGTCACCGTTGCGCGCCTTCCTCATTCCTTCTTATGTAGAGTTTATGACCAGGTGCTTTTTCCCAGTTGTTCGCTAGTAAATTCATCATGTCACAATCTTCTGCCTCGCCTTCTTCTGGAAAGTTGAGTACCATATTCTTGTATTGTATAAATCAGCTCTGGCTGTAAGGTAACGCCTCTTTATCTTAAAATACCGTGTTTTGTGGCGGAGCTGTGCCTTGACCGGAGGCGTCATGACGTCGACGCTGTTGTTCGCTTCGCATGCTTTATTAAGTTAGCCAAAACAACCTTCCTGGTCTTATAACTAATTATCAGCATTAGTTATTTATTCTTCATTGCTACGAATTATTTATATTATGCCGATAGTATTCATTGTCGGCGAGTGTAGGTAGCCGAATTCGTATGCTAGATTGCTAGCCTAACCCCTAGGCTCGATAGCCTAAGCGTTTTTGTTTACTTTCATGCATGATATAAGTGTTCCTTGTGTTAATTTTACGAAATGAAGATGTTAGGCATTTATACATATAAGATTCAGTGATTGCACATGTTTTTCTCCTAGGAAGTATACAAGGGGTTTCAATGATCTTGGTAGTTGACTCCCTTGCCCCTAACCTAACGCTTAGGGCTTTTGTATACTTTCTCACCTCCCCAGTTACCTTATCCCAAGGCAATCTCCTCCCTCTGAGGTAGCCTAGGCTACATCCTAGCCCTCCTTACCTTGAATCATATTCAGGTGAGGTTAGGCTAGGATCTTCTTTCCCCACTCATAGCCATAGTACATGAGCTTTGAGTTTGGGACAGAACCTCAGAGTACCAGTCGTTTGCCCCCGGCTACCCCATTAGGCGAATGAACTCTCCTGTTGAAGGCGGTGGATGAAGGGAAACCCTGACCTACATTGGAGGAATGTAGGCCCCTCTCCCTCGCCCTCCCTCCCAACGACAAGAACTGGAAAGACATCCAGATAACTTTCTCTGTGGGAAAGCTGGAGGAGGACAACGCTGGAAGGCAGTTCAACGAGAACCTCCCCAATCTCTCCGAATACCTTCTGCGTCGGGAGCTGGACACGAAAGAGAAGCTGGCTGCCTCCCTCTCCCATCAAGTCCAAATGGAGACGAGGGCTGGGGACACACGGACCCCAGGCTTCTAAATGGTCTTGGCTAAGACCCATCTTGCCACCCTAACGAAGGACTTTTATAGCTTCATCAGGGACCGGAGAGCCTGTAGAGAGTTCGTGTTTGCAGATGCCACCGTTAAACATGAACCCCGGAAACTGATTTCCTCCAACATCTGGGGGAAAGATCTCTTCCCCAACGACCTCGTGAAAGAGATTGTCGACAGAGCCGCCACGCAGAACCGGAACCTTCTCCAGAAGTGGGGCATGTCGAAGAAGAGGAGATCTTCTCAGGATGAGGGCCCCCAACCTAAGAAGAAAACGAACAAGCCCAGACCCCAGCAGCGTCAGGCTAAGCGCCAGTTTCCGGCACCCGCCGCTCCGCAGTTGGTGGCTCAGCCCCAACAAACCTTTCAGTTGGTACCCCCAGCCGGTGGTGGCTCAGTCACCAGTCTTCACGCCAGCCTACAAAAGGCAGTCGACTACCTTCCATCCCAAAGGTAGAGGCACCGGCAGAGACTCCTCTCGATGTCCATCCAGAGGGAGAAGAGGAAGGGGAGCAACCGGCCGAGGTGGTAAACCCTCGGGAAGCCAGAAGCAATGAGATGATTCCGGTGAGAGGAAGACTCCGTCTCTTCCAGGATCGTTGGACCTTCGATCCTTGGGCTCACAGCATTATCAAGAACGGACTAGGGTGGAGCTGGGTAACACCACCACCAGCCTTCCATCAATTCTTCCAACACTCAACCCCCGTCCTGGAAGAATACGTCCAAGAACTCTTGAACAAGAAGGTGATTTAGAGAGTAAAGTCCTCCAGGTTCCAAGGAAGACTATTCTATGTTCCCAATAAGGACTCCGACAAACTCAGAGTCATTCTGGACTTGTCCCCTCTCAACAAGTTCATAGTGAACAACAAATTCAAAATGCTGACTCTTCAGCACAAAAGAGCCCTGCTGCCTCAAAAGGCATACACAGTCTCGATAGACTTGGCGGACGCCTACTGGCACATTGCAATGAATCGCAAGGCCTCCTCCTACCTAGGATTCAGGCTTCAAAGAAGGCAGTACGCCTTCAGAGCCATGCCCTTCGGACTCAACATAGCCCCGAAGCTCGCAGACACGATCGTCCAACAGCTACGCTTACAAGGCGTCCAGGTGATGGCTTACCTGGACGATTGGCTGGTGTGGGCAGCATCCTTAGAAGAATGCTTGCAAGCTTCCAGAAAGGTGACCCAATTCCTGGAACATCTGGGTTTCAAGATCAACACCAAAAAGTCTCGACTTTCTCCAGCTCAGAAGTTTCAATGGCTAGGAATCCATTGGAACCTTCCGTCACATCGTCTTTCCATCCCTCTGAAGAAAAGGAAGGAAATAGCGGGATCTGTCAAGAGACTCCTAAAATCCAAACGGATTTCAAGACGACAACAAGAACAGGTGCTCGGCTCCCTTCAGTTCGCTTCAGTGACAGACCCAGTGCTACGAGCACAGCTAAAGAATGCATTGGGAGTCTGGAGAAGATACGCATCCATCGCTCGAAGAGATCTCAAGAGACCTCTGCCAACCAGGCTTCGATCACTCCTAAAGCCATGGTTGGAGGCAAAGAACCTGAAAAGATCTGTACCTCTTCAACTACCGCCTCCATCGGTCGTTATCCACACGAATGCATCGCTAGAAGGATGGGGGTGGGGGGAGGGGGGGTTCACTCCCACCAAAGACAAGTTCAAGGAACATGGTCTCCCCTGTTCAAGACCTTTCACATCAACATCTTGGAGGCCATGGCAGTCCTTCTTACTCTAAAGAGGCTGTCTCCACGTCCCTCAGTCCACATCTGTCTGACTCTGGACAGCGACGTTGTGGTCAGAGGTCTCAACCGTCAGGGCTCAAGATCGCCCCAACTCAACCAAGTGTTGCTACCAATCTTCCGCTTTGCGAACAAGAAAAGATGGCACCTCTCAGCAGTTCACCTACAAGGATTCCGCAACGTGACGGCGGATGCTATATCCAGGACAACCCCGATAGAGTCAGAATGGTCCCTAGATACAGACTCATTCTCCTTCATCTCCCAACAAGTCCTGGAACTGCAGATTGACCTCTTCGCAACGAGCGACAACAAACAACTTCCTCGTTACGTGGCCCCATACGAGGACCCCCGAGCGGAAGCGGTGGACGCCATGTCCCTGGATTGGAACAAATGGACCAAGATTTACCTCTTCCCTCCACTCAACCTTCTGCTGAAAGTCCTCACCAAGCTGAGATCCTTCCAAGGATCAGCAGCCCTAGTGGTGCCCAAGTGGCCCTGGAGCAACTGGTTCCCATTAATCCTGGAGTTACAACCCAAGCTAATGCTGCCAGACCCAGTTCTCTCCCAGCAAGTTCAGAAGTCGACTGTCTTCGCTTCATCAAGGAAAACCCGAGACCTTCATCTCATGATTTTCTCTCCCTAGCCGTCAAGAAGAGGTTTGGGATCTCGAAGAAATGCTTGGACTTCTTAGAGGAATACAAAACAAAATCTACCAGAAGGCAATACGAGTCATCCTGGAAGAAGTGGGTGTCCTTTGTCAAAGCTAAAAATCCTACAGAAATTTCTATAGATTTTTGTCTGTCCTTCTTCATTCACCTTCATGGACAAGGCCTGGCAGCCAACACGATTTCCACCTGCAAATCGGCCTTAACAAGACCATTACTATATGCCTTCCAGATAGACCTGTCCGATGACATCTTTAACAAGCTGCCAAAGGCATGTGCTAGACTCAGACCCGCACCCCCACCGAGACCCATCTCCTGGTCTCTTGAAAAGGTGCTCCACTTTGCCTCAAGTTTGGACAATGAATCTTGCCCTCTGAAAGATTTGACTCAAAAAGTGATTTTCCTATTTGCTCTCGCCTCGGGAGCCCAAGTCAGTGAAATTGTGGCATTATCAAGAAAAGAGGGCCGGATACAGTTCGCGGAAACAGGCGAGCTTACCCTCTTTCCTGACCCAACGTTTCTCGCCAAGAACGAGCTACCCACTAAAAGGTGGAGCCCCTGGAGAATCTGCCTTCTGAAGGAAGATGTCTCTCTGTGTCCAGTGGAGAGTCTAAAGGTCTATCTTCGAAGAACTTCAGACTTTGGCGGAGGACAGCTCTTTAAAGAGGAAACATCGGGGTCCGACTTGTCACTCAAACAACTAAGGGCGAAGATCACCTACTTTATTCGCAGAGCAGATCCTGACAGTACACTCGCAGGTTACGACCCCAGGAAAGTCGCCTCTTCCCTGAACTTCTTCCAGTCGATGGACTTCGAAAGTCTTCGCTCTTTCACAGGCTGGAAGTCTTCAAGAGTGTTTTTCAAACACTACGCGAAGCAGGTGCACGAACTCAAAAATATGTCGTAGCTGCAGGTAGTGTGCTAAAACCTGCTGTTTAGTGCTGCGTAGAACAGTGAGTTATTCGGGACTCTAACTCTAAGGGTGTCTGTGTTGACCCTAGTGCGCAGCATAGTGAATTTAGTGCCCCCTTGTGACACTACGGACTGTTCTTATACAAAGGTGAAGTCACATAGACTTAAACACGTGTGCCACATGTTCTTAACATGAAGGGTATATAAGACTTTCTAGAAAGACTTTACATGTCCTACGGAACTAATGGCAAGTTTTCCTTTTCAGATTCCACACCCATTTCTATTGATGTCTTAAGTCTATGTTACTGATTGCATTCATTACATTTTATTGCCTATTGTATGATAATTCTTATTTAACAAAATAAAATAGAATTTGTTTACTCGTGCATCTTATTTCCCCCTCACCTTGAAAATAAAAACACTGTTAGAGAGTTTTACTTCCCTCATTATGTGAAAAATGTTATGAACAATGTTATAATATTGTTCCTTATTGATACAAACTCATCTAGACTAAGGTTATTTGTTCCAACACATTATACTTACCTTCTTCTATCTGACCTTGGGACCGGCAGGTATCTCCGATGCAAGGTGAGTTCCTTTATCAAGTAACTTCAAGATGTTCCTTACGTCCAATAGGACTCTTCCCTGCCGGGGGGGCAGGAAGCGGTAACATAGTATATGCTTATCTGAAGTGACATGTAACGGAAATGTCACAGGTCTCTGTGGTCATCAGCCCAAAGGAATATTGTTTAGAAGTCGAAGGCACTACAAAAGGGAAAAATCCACGATACATTAATTCTCTGGTACACTTCCATCAGGACGACATGGCTTGAGCCCAAAAAACGGATTTTGAGCAAAGCGAAAAATCTATTTTTTGGTGAGATAGCCATATCATCCTGATAGACCTGCCCTTGTTCTCTATTTAGGCCTTGACAGGCCCCTCCCAATCTTATTGTATCATGAAGGCTGGCTTAAACACCGGAAGGAATGAGGAAAGCGCAACGTTGACGTCAACCAAGATGGCAGCCAACAATGGCGGCGGTTATGACGTCACAGAGTACCGTAACAGTAACGAAGGAGGAGAACTTAGTAACGGCTCCTCCCATAACTTGCCACACTTCCCCCTCGAAACGTAAACGCTATGTGGGGTGCAGATAGCTATGTGGCACGTCAAGCATATGTCCCTTGTTATTATACGATATCCTAAAGGGAAACCTTATGGGTACTCGCGCCAGAAGTTAGAATTCTGTGAAACCTATAGTTTAATTCTCTGGGAATATATACAGTAGTCATATATACCCCAAGGAAGCTACTGAAGGAACCTTCCATCAGGACGACATGTCTATCTCACCCAAAAATAGATTTTTCGCTTCGCTCAAAATCTGTTTTATTGTCTATGGCCATTTGGAGCTCTGCTTCGTACTTGCATCAGGGAAAATGCAGGAAAGATTATTAAGAGGCGAATGGTCGTAACAATATATATATATATATATATATATATATATATATATATATATATATATTATATATTTTTTTTTTTTTGTGGGGGGGGGCCCTCAATTGAATTGAATATGGGATTTAGGCATTAAGCCAAGCACTGGGGCATCAAAGGCCATTCAGCGCTATATAACAAAAATCATTCAATCATATCTGTACACTCACACCATTTAGTATCATTTTAACCTTTAATACAAATCGTAACACTTTCATACAATAAAATCTAGATGTGAAATAAATAGCGATTAAAAGGGTAAAATAAATAAATAAATTAATAAAATCAATTATAGCTCGTAATATAACCCAATACTTTGTATAAATTTTCTCAAGTTCAGGGTATTACAGTTTTCCCCCAGTATATCTCTTAACGGTTTGTCCTGGAGTAAATGTGTCCTCCTCTGGAGATTAAAAACAGGACAATCGACTAAAATATGTTTAACATCCATTGTCACTTGACAGGTATTACAAAGAGGGGCCTGTCTCCCTTCCCCACTCTTCATTAAATAATTGTGCGTTGCATGTGTATGGCCAATACGCAGCCTAGTTAAAATAATTGTATCCCTTCTACTTGTAGAATTACAACATGACCATTTATCCACCAATGGGTGGATTTGTTTCAATTTTGTATTGGTGGTCAGTTCAGACCATCGAGCTTGCCACTTATTTTTACAGTAAAGATGAATCTCACTTTTAAGATCTTTGTAAGGAATACTCAAGGGGGATGGATTACTTAGCCCTGAAGCTTCCTTTGCTGCCTTATCAACTTGTTCATTCCCATCCACCCCAACATGGGCAGGGACCCAACAGAAGTGAACACTGATACTCTTCCTAGATTGCAGAAGTACTAACCAGTCCTGCACCTCTTGTACTAGATGATGGCCTGGCATAATTTGTTTTAATGAGAGTAAAACACTATTGGAATCTGTAAAAATTGTATAAAAACTATTTTGGTTGCCATTTTTAAAAATATGTTGGACTGCGAGAATTATTGCGTACAACTCAGCAGTAAAAATTGAACAAGAGGATGGGAGTTTCCTTCTAATAACAATATCCCCCACCACAGCTGCACTTCCAACTCCTGCAGCCGATTTGGAGCCATCTGTAAAAACATGTTTCCCATGATGTTGAGCAGCATGATTTAAAAACTCACTTTTCATTACCCTACTAGGTAAGGTATTTTTCCCTCCTGCCGTAAAACATACTTTAACAGGTGGATTACACCAAGGAGGAGACTTGGGATATCCTACCTCTGCTATCTGTGCTGTTAACAAGCCTACTTCTCTAGCATCATTTTTCAGCTGTACTTCCAAAGGCTTAGGCACTCTAGATCTGTTAGGAGCCCGATCTAAAGGCGCCCTAACATATTTACAGTTAGGATTGTTTCTCACAGCAAGGGACCTAGCTAAAAACCTCAAACTCAACTCCTCTCTGCGAATGGAAAGGGGAGGTATGCCAGAATCAACATAGAGACTGTCAATGGGAGATGTTCTGTAAGCACCTGTGCAGATGCGAAGCCCAGCATTGTGAACAATATCAAGTTTTCCAAGTAAAGTCTTTGTAGCTGACCCATATATTTGGCATGCATAGTCTAACTTGCTCAGACACAAAGATGTATAAATTCTAAGCAAAGTTGTTCTATCAGCACCCCAATCAAAATGCGATATCACTTTCAGAATGTTCAGTGACTTCTTAACCCTGATAGATAGGTCATTTATATGGGGACCAAATGTCATTTTCTTGTCGAAAATGACTCCAAGAAACTTGACACTATCCTCATATGGCAAAATACAATCATTTAAGAAAAGGGTGGGGATCTCTTCCCTTTTACGAGTACGAGTAAAGCGAATGGCTTTGGTCTTCTGAGGAGAAAACATGAATCCGCGAGAATTTGCCCATGCGGAAGCAGCATTTATTGCAATTTGAAGATTTTGGCATGCTTGTAGTGCAGATGATCCACTACAATAAATTGCAAAGTCATCGACAAATAGTGATCCTTGTATGCCAGGAGGTATGTGACTAATGAGACTATTAATAGCAACAGCAAACAAGGTCACACTCAATACGCTGCCTTGGGGGACACCTTCTTCTTGCATGTAGGATGAAGATAGTTCTGACCCTACTCTCACTTTAATGGAGCGGTTTGATAAAAATTCTTCAATAAAAGAGAACATATGTCCTCCTATACCCCACGAGGCCAATTGCTTTAAAATACCACCCCTCCAGGTGGTGTCATATGCCTTTTCAAGGTCAAAAAAGACACCCACCACCTGGTTTTGGTTAGAAAAAGCATTTGAAATTTCCCTTGATAACATCAGCAAAGGGTCTAGAGTACTTCGGTTCTTCCTAAAACCAAACTGTCTGTTAGATAAAAGATTTTTTGATTCTAGATACCACACAAGTCTGTTGTTGATCATTCTCTCAAATAGTTTGCATATGCAACTGGTCAAGGATATGGGCCTATAACTAGATGGCAGTTCTGGGTCTTTACCAGACTTGTGGCCTGGAATTACAATTGAAGTATGCCAGGAATCAGGAGATGTATGGGAAGCCCATAGACCATTAAAGGTTTCTAATAAAAATTCCTTGGTATCCACTGGAAGATGTGATATCATTTCATACCGGATGCCATCCTCACCTGGGGCAGTTAAAGAAGAGCTGGAGATAGCATTTTGCATCTCCTCCATACTAAAAGGCAGGTTAAAAGCTTCAGTATTTGAAGAAGCAGGAGGAACAACAGATGTTGATGCTCTAATTTGTTGAAATGCTGGGGAATAGTTGTCAGCACTTGA
The DNA here is from genome assembly GCF_036898095.1 of Palaemon carinicauda. Taxonomy (NCBI): domain Eukaryota; kingdom Metazoa; phylum Arthropoda; class Malacostraca; order Decapoda; family Palaemonidae; genus Palaemon; species Palaemon carinicauda. Next base: position 66,522,506 of record NC_090733.1, read on the forward strand.
TACATGAGCAAAGTGCTTAGCAAGAACCTCTGCTACATCTTTGGGGTCAGATATATATCTATTATTTTCCCTTAATATTGGTAGAGGCTTAGGGACGAATTTACCTTGAAGTTTTCTAATCTTGTCCCATATTTCCTTTGAAGGAGTTTTGGTATTAATATTAGATATATATTTCTTCCAAGATGCTCTCTTTGCTTTTTTAAAAATTCTTTTTTGTTTGGCACAGGCTCTGAGATATGCTATTCTATCTGCTAAATAGTTTGTCCTCAAGTATCTTCTGAAGCAAGTTCGGGTCACTTTTCTTGCGTTGGCACATTCTTTACTCCACCAAGGAACTACAGAGCGATGAGGTAAACCGCATGTTTTAGGTATAAACTTGCTAGCATTATCATCAATAATATTTTCAAGATGTTGATAGGCATGCACTGGAGATGTAAATTCATCATATTCTTTATCAGTGTGTGAACAGTTTTCATAAGCTGCCCAGTCTGCCTCATCTATCTTCCATTTTGGTGGACACTGAGAAGGAAGATTATGGACATAATTTAACATTATTGGCCAATGGTCACTGCCATGTAGGTGTTCATTTACTGACCAAAGGTAGTCCAATCGAATGGATGAGGAACAGATTGACAAATCAATGGCTGATGTAGAGTTGTGGAATACATCATACCTAGTTGGAGAACCATCATTCATTAGTATTACATCATTGTTGTCGATTAATTCTTCAACAAGATTACCCCATCTATCGCACACATTTCCACCCCATAAAGTATGCTTTGCATTAAAATCACCCATTAAAATAAAAGGGGCAGGAAGCTGATTGATCAAGTCTTGGAGGTCAGAAAGTCTAAGCCTTCTTGGATTACCAGCATGATCTAAGAGGAAAAGTTCTAAGGATGGTTCAATATATAGCGAGCATAAAGTAATTTTTTTCCCGATATGAGTTCTAACTGCACATGCCTGTAGTGGTGTATTGAGTGGGATTGTTTCAAATTTTACAGATTTGTGAATAATAAAACCTGTACCACCTTGAGCTCTTGCAGCTTGCAAAGGAGGGGATCTACAAAGATGATAATTGAGTCCAGGATTAAATGGTTTGTCACCGATCTTGGTTTCCTGTAGGCAAATTACCTTCGTGTCCGAGTCCCTGGTTAAAGTTTTTATTTGCTCAATGCTAGTACTTAGACCTCTGCAATTCCACTGGATGATAGACATTATCTTTTGTTATTATTTTTCTTTGTCTCATTTGTCTTTTGGGACTTTTCAGATGAAGCCATGTAAGGCCTGGAGATGGAAGGCTTTACTAGGCCACCACTCTTCTTTTCTTTCTTTCTAGAATCTTTACAAGAGTCAACCTTAGGATCATGAGCAGTAGGGCACTTACCTGACTTAGATGAAGGTGAGGATGATGGGGACCTTTTCCTCTTTGGAAGATCTTGTTTTCCAATCTCCATCAAATCAGGTAGAGATTCTGCCTGAGACAATACATTTAAGGTGGTGGAAGCCACATTGGCTTCCTTGGAGGATTGTGCTAGAACTTCAACAGTTCGAGCACTTAACCCAGAAGGCTGGGCTACTACCTCTAGGGGAGATGCTCCTATCGGTGACAATACTTTTGGTGTGTTGGACACCATATTGACCTCTTTGGAGGTTTGTGCTCTGGCTTTTATAGCCTGAGCACTTGACCCAGATGGCTGGGCTACTACCACTAAGGGAGATGCACCTGACGGGCCAGGTGCTGCCACTGGTCCCCCTGTGGTAGTAAGGGGTAGTGGATTATAATCTTTTGTTGGCATCTTAACCGCGCGAGCAAAATTAAGTTGCCGATTGAGTAAATGCTTTGCATAACCTACACTTATATGTTCAGCATTTGCTTTCAAGATTGCAGCTTCTTCATTCTTGTATTCTCTACATCTTTTATCATTTGGTTTATGATTATCTTTACAGTTTGCACAGGTTGTATCTCTGTTGCATTGGCCATGTTCTAACAAAGAACAGTTAATACAGATCTTCGTATTATTGCAGTACCGGGAAGGGTGACCGTACTTGAAACAATTGAAGCATTGTAAAGGCCTAGGTTTATATTCTCGAACACGTACTCTTTCATTCTCAATAATTATATGATCTGGTATAACAGGGGTTTCAAATGTTAAAACTACCATGCTTGTTTGAGGGATCTTACTTACTTTCCAAACATTAGCAGGGCACATGTCCAGAATTTCTGGTTCTGAGAATTCATATAGATCTTTATCAAAAACTACTCCTTTACCATAGCTGAAGCTCATATGTGGTTTAATATCCTTAATAGGATCAATTTCTGCAATCTTCATGCCACAAAGCATGTGAGCTTGAGTATCTGATTTTGCATTAATCAAAACAGATTGCTTACCGTATCTACTAATATCCTTACTTTTAATTAATCCAACTTTTTTTTGTATAAATTTACTAATCTTATAATAGTTATAATTTTCTATCTTTCCAGATGCAATTATCCATGTTGGGGGCTTGGGGGTTCTTACTTCTGGAAGTCTATGCTCTATTTCTTTTTCCATCCATTCTTCTGGTTTATATACCTCTAGGTGTCTTGGTGCTTTATCACATAAAGCCCCAGAAATCAAACAATTGTCAATTTTTATGCTATCTAAATTTTTATTTGCTTCTAAAGCAATCTCAAAACTTGAAAATGATACCCAAGCTTCCCAAAAGCCTTTACTACCATTAAGCTCCATTAAAATTTCTTTGATTGCTCCAAATCTACAGAAGGCTTCATGAATTATGTCATAGCTACAACCAATTGGTATGTTTTTTAAATGGAGAATTTTCAGATTTTTTGTTGGATCTGGTAATGAGCCAGAACCAGAGAGTAAAGTATTACGGTTATTACAAGCATCATTTTCCACCAGTGCCGATAAATTGTCTTTAACAACACTGGTCAAAGAAGTATTGTTGGAGGAATCCTTTTTATTGCCGAGGTTGTCAACAGAGCTTTCCCTATTTAAACAAGCATAAGTCGTCAACGGTGTCTGGGGTTCGCCATTTGATCCAGGGGTACGGGGAATATTAAGTTTACTCATTAATTATTTTTTCAGGGGGAGGGAAGGGGTCATAATAACAATGAAAAAAAAAACAATGGAAAAAAATATAGTTTAAGGGAGAGAAAAAATTAAGACTGTCTGAAATTCCAAAGAAGACACCGTTAGCCTTTCCTGGAATTAATTTCTCCACCAATGACACCTGTGAAAGCTGCTTACCAAATGTCCACTCCCTACCCTACCACAAAGGGATGGTACCACTATGATTAGAGTGGCTCAAGTGTATGCCAAACCCGCTTGATGGGACTGAGAGCATTTCATGAATACAATCATCCCCACTCTAATCATAGTGGCAGGCAAACCGGACAGAATGCCGAGAGTCCTATCTCTATAAAATCGCCAACCCCTGGAATCCGAAGGCCAAATTTCCTAAGAGATAGTTCCGCGTGCCAGTATGGGAATACTGACACTCCTAGGTGTCCAAACATTTTCGGGCAGTTGGCAAGACCACCACAGCTCCCACAATTGATTTTGAAATAAAAACCGATCATGGATACAATGTCCCCTCTAAAAAACCTGGACAGTGAAATGGGTAAAAGAGTTTTGACAGCAAGGTTGGAGACAGCTGATAATTATGAAGGAGGAATAAGCAATAAGAGGTAATAGAAAAAGAATGAGAGAAATTTAGAGTCAAACTGAGGAAAAGAAATTCCCCAGTTCGAGAGCCCTCTTGCCCGTCACAAGCCTTCAGCACGGGAATGATATGCCGTGCTGAAGCCCAATGACTTCATCAAGGCATTCTCTCGTTAAGAGGGGGGGGGGGGCCCTCAAGCCATGTCGTCCTGATGGAAGGTTCCTATTGGTAGCTTTCTAAGGGATATTTGACTACAGTGATATTCCAAGAAAATTGACCTTTAGGTCTCCAGAATTCTAACTCCTGGCGCAAATATCCTTAAAATCTCTCTTAAGGATATCGCATAATATCAGGGGACGTATATCTCGATACGACACATAGCAATCTTCACCCCAAATAGCGTTTTCGTTTCGAGGAGGAAGAGTGGCGAAAAACAGAAGGGGAGCCGTTATCAAGGTTACCCTTCCTCCCGTACTATTACGAGTATCCAAGATGGCGCTCATTCCTATTTCAGTAGCGGTTGCGCACGGTGGTTTTCCCTGTTATTCTAACGTTTTTTTATCGTTATCAAGAGGAATTATAATGCAATCTCCAGCTTCTTCTGCCTCTGGAAAGTTGGGTATTTATTCTTTACAGTGTATAAATTTTAGCTCTTGCTTCACAGTGAAATTAATTTAATTTAATCTGTTATGGAGCTTGGCCGGTTATTGGAGGCGCCATGGGCGCTGTCGTTCATTCTGCGTGTGTTATTTAGTTAGCAGAACAACATTCCCAGTTGTAATAGCATTAATAAATTATGAAAGCTATTTAGGACCAATTATACTAGTAAAGACATATATACGCATACAAATTTCCTCTTCTTTATGTCGATCATATAGGTTAGAGTTTCGGCGATTTAGGTAACCGAGATCTCGCCCCGCGCTAGGCTACCTAGCCTATGCGCTTTAGTATACTTTCATACATTACCCCCATTTGCCCTTGTGTATCGTTTTATCAATTCAACGGGAGATAGTATATCTCCTAGAATTAGTTATATAACTCGATACTCGTCTCCTGTGGAGATTTAAGGGTAATCCCTCCTTCCCTCTGCGTGCTGCCTTAGGCGACAACCCTATACTGGTATTGCCATAGAGTAGTTCACTCCAGCTTGACTAGGCTAGTGTTTTCTGTCTCCCACCCTTGCCGGCAAGTATCCCTGCTTTGGTTTTCTACAGAACCTCAGAGTATTCAGTCTTTCTGCCGGCGGCTGAGCAGCAGGGCTAGTAGTCACTCCCCTGCCTGCATAGAGCTGTCGGCATAGGAGGCTAAGCCTCCCAAGGCCCCACTTGAAGTGGTAGTATGATGCCGCCACCTTCTCCCCTGCGGTCTAGAAGACTAGTCCTGTTTCAGCAGACCCTAGGCTGAAGAATAGATATTCTTCTGTCGCCTAGAATGGCGCCGATACTGAAACGTGCCGCCAGGTACTAGCCTAGCCGACATCAGGCCGGTTGAACTACAGTATATGATTATACAGTGGCCAGTATATTTGCAGTATAGTATATACTGCAGACAGAAAACTATAGTATATATTATACAGTAGTTATTTTCCAACATACCTTGTGTATCCTTGCACCGTCTATTGTTGAGACCAATCCTATATTGAAAGAAAAGATTTCCTTCAATACACTGATAGTTAATCAGTTAACAACTTATCCCACAATATTAAATAATTTAGAAGGGTCAGTGTTAGTATACACTTATTCCATCCCTAGAGGTTAGAGGCCTTCTCTTTGAGTTTGCCTTGATAAGGAAACTCTATAACTTTAATATTGGAGGAGGTCACAGCAATTGGCTGGACAGGAGACACAAGTATGTGTCTTTCCTATCTCCCTTCTAGCTTACTATCCTAAGCTATAATGGTTGAAATATTAATATTTTGCATATCTGTTTATCATGTGAGGTAAACAACTGCATATTCATTCAATTTTCCTTTCTTTACAGGACGACCAAATGAAATACGACGTGATCTTCTGTAACCACAGGAGTAGGAACTTCTGTGGTCACAAAGCGTGCAGGTCTCATGCCCCCTGCACCATCACTACCCAAACCCTGCGGTGTTGGGACCCCCAAGACTGCAACATCTGCCGGACCTTGGTGACCGAAGGTTTCAACGACCCCAAGTCAACGGAGTCGAGGGATGCAGCACGAGAAAAGCTGCGCAAATGGGTACGAGGGTTCCAGAAGAACTCTCTGGGACTGTACCTGCCTAATGAAAGGATGCGTAGTTTGCTGTTCCCGAAAGCGGGTAGTGAAGCTGTCGTACCCCAAGCATGACCCGGACCTCCCTGCGTCCAGATTGTCATCGAGACGGATGTCGGTGACGCGTTGCAAGGCATGGACATCCACCAGGAGGAAAGGATGTCAGAAGTGTTCACGGACACTGAGAAGGATCTTTTGAAGGATGATCCTGAGAAGGAGTCTACTCTACCTGCGGAAGATGAAGATGATGTCGAATCGGAGTCCCTTCCGTCTGTGCCAGCACCAGAGCTGTTACCCTCAAAATCTTCTATTCCTACCCCTCCATCAGGCGACATGGGCCAGGCACTGGCCCATCTCATGGCCCTAATGGAGAGTATTCGCAAGCAGGGTGAAGCTAGGGAAGCAAGACTTGAGAGAGAGCTCCGTGAAGCTCGACTCACCGCCTCCCGGGGGTCATACAAGCGACCCAGAATCCAAGACCTCCCATCCTGCTCCGAAACCAATCCCTGGAGGTACGCGGAGTTTATGCCAATCACTAATGGCAAACTCTACATATCGGAGAAGATGGGAGCTGTCCCCTTAAACGACATCCAGTTCTGGCCAAGCTTTAATGTTTACCCAGACTGCTTCATCCAACTGAAGCAGGAGCCAGCGTCAAAAGAGGAGACGGAACCCAAGGAGGTCATGGTATTCGACCACGACAAGGCACAGGCTCTCTTGTTGAGTAGCCTGAAGAAGGTGGGTTACACGAACTCGAAAGTGTCCGCCTTGAGCAAGAAGCATCCTACCTTTCCTGCTCCTGCTTCAATAGCCTTCCCCTTTACATCGAAGGCTTTTATAGCTGTTGCCAAGGCAGTGGAGCCAGGCAAACCATGCCTTACACTAGAGGAGTGTAGACCTCTGTCATTAGCCCTGCCCATGGAGGATAAGGAGTGGAAAGAAGTCCACCTAACCTTCTCAGTAGGGAAGTTGGATGCAGATATCACAGGACGACAGTTCAGTGAGAATCTTCTGAAACTGTCAGACTTTCTCTTGTGTAGGGAGCAAGAGACAAAAGAGAGACTTGCGGCATCCCTATCCCTACAGAATTGTATGGAGATGTGTGCAGGCCAAAAGAGCACCACAGACATGAACATGGTCATGGCCAAGATGCACATGGCCACCTTAGTAAAGGACCTGTACGCCTTTATGAAGGCTAGGAGAGATTGTAGAAAGTTCGTGTTTGCTGCACCAACAGTGAAACACGAACTTAGGAAGCTGATAGCTTCCAATATCTGGGGTAAAGACCTCTTCCCAAATGAAGTGTTCAAGGAGGTAGTGGATAGAGCCGCCACAGAGAATAGGAACCTTCTCCAGAAGTGGGCCATCTCATCAAAGCGTAAATCTTCCTCGGATGCGGGTCCTCAACCTAAGAGGAAGACCTAGAAGCCTAGACTACTCTCTCGGCCTGCCCAACAACATCCCACAGTCACCATGACCACGGTGGCCCAAGTGGTTGCTCAACCACAAACCACATTCCAGGTGGTGCCTCAACAGCTGGTTGTCTAGTCACCAGCATTCAACCCTGGGTTTAAGAGGCAAACCCCTACCTTTCATCCCAAAGGTAGAGACTCCAGACGGGGCTCCTCAAAACAACCCTCACGAGGTAGGGGAGGACGCGGTCAGGGAGGTAAATCCTCCGGACAATCGAAGCAATGAGATGCTTCAGGTAGGAGGGAGGCTCCAACACTTTCAGGATCGTTGGACCTTCGCTCCTTGGGCCCACAGCCTGATCAAGAACGGACGTGGATGGAGCTGGAGCAAGCCTCCACCATCATTTCCTCAATTCTTCCAACACTCCACCCCCTCCACCCCCTCATTGAAAGAATATACCTCAGAACTCTTGAGCAGACGTGTAATAAGGAGAGCAAAGTCCATCAAATTCCAGGGAAGGCTGTTGTGTGTTCCCAAGAACTCAGACAAACTCTGAGTCATTCTGGACTTTTCGCCACTCAATAAGTTCATCGAGAACAGCAAGTTCAGGATGTTAACCCTTCAGCACATAAGGACAATGTTACCAAAAGGGGCGTACACAGTCTCAATAGACCTGGCAGATGCTTACTGGCATCTCCCAGTCAACTGGCCCCTCTCCTCCTACCTAGGATTCAAGCTACAGAAGAAAAAGTATGTCTTCAGAGCCATGCCCTTCGGACTAAACATAGCCCCAAGGATCTTCACGAAATTTGCAGACGCAGTTGTTCAACAACTACGCCTAAAAGGTGTTCAGGTAGCAGCGTACCTGGACGACTGGCTGGTGTGGGCAGCATCCAGGACGGCTTGTCTGCAAGCATCCAAGAAAGTGATCCAGTTCCTGGAACATCTGGGATTCAAGATCAACTTCAAGAAGTCTGGACTCTCTCCAGCTCAGGAGTTTCAATGGCTAGGAATCCATTGGAACTTGAAGTCACACTGCCTCTCCATTCCCTCAGTGAAGAGGAGAGAGATTGCAGGGTCTGTCAAGAGACTACTGAAATCCAACAGGATCTCAAGACGCCAACAGGAAAGAGTACTGGGCTCTCTCCAGTTCGCAGCAGTAACAGACCTAATGCTAAGAGCACAGCTGAAAGATGCATCAGGAGTCTGGAGAAGATACCCATCAAACACTCGAAGAGATCTAAAAAGACCGATACCGACCTTAATACGATCACTTCTCAAGCCATGGTTGAAGGCCAAGAACCTAAAGAGGACTGTACCCTTGCAACCACCTCCACAATCGGTGACCATCCACACGGATGCCTCGACGGAAGGATGGGGAGGTCACTCCCATCAAAGGAAAGTCCAAGGGACTTGGTCTTCTCTGTTCAAGACCTTTCACATCAATATTTTGGAGGCCATGGCAGTCCTCTTGACATTGAAAAAACTCTCCCCTCGCAGATCAGCTCACATCAGGCTGATCTTGGATAGTGAAGTGATAATGAGATGTCTGAACCGACAAGGCTCGATATCGCCCCATATCAACCATGTGATATTAGCCATCTTTCGTCTAGCGGAAAAGAAGAGTTGGCACTTATCAACAGTTCACCTTCAAGGGTTCCGCAATGTGACAGCGGACGCTCCACCCAGGCTCAAGCAGATAGAGTCAGAATGGTCCCTAGATGCAGACTCATTCTCCTTCATCTTGCAACAAGTCCCGGTACTGCAGATCGACCTCTTCGCGACGAGCGACAGCAAGAAACAACCTCAATATGTAGCCCCATACGAGGACCCTCTAGTGGAGGCGACGGACGCCATGTCCCTCGATTGGAACAAATGGACCCGGATTTACCTGTTCCCTGCTACCAATCTCCCGCTGAAGGTCCTCAACAGGCTGAGATCCTTCCGAGGAACGACAGCTCTAGTGGCCCCCAAGTGGCCCAAGAGCAACTGGTTCCCTCTGATAATGGAACTGAAGCTGAGGATGGTCCCTCTACCGAACCCAGCACTATCTCAACAGGTTCAGAAGTCGACTGTCTTCGCTTCATCACAGAGAACCCAAAACCTTCATCTCATGATTTTCTCGCCTTATCGGTGAAGAAAAGATTTGGGATCTCGCAAGGCAATATAGACTTCTTAGAAGAATACAAGTCCAAGCTAAATAGAAGACAATATGAACTGTGGGTTGCTTTCGTTAAAGCAAAAGGACCAAAAGAAATCCCAAAAGTCTTTTGTCTGTCCTTCTTTATCCACCTTCATGAACAAGGTCTGGCAGCCAACACGATAACTATGTGTAAGTCTGCCCTGACTAGACCTCTTCTATACGCCTTCCAAGTGGACCTATCGAACAAAATCTTTAACAAGATCCTGAAGGCATGTGCTAGACTTAGGCCTGCAGTGCCTCCGAAGCCCATTTCATGGTCCTTGGACAAGGTCCTATATTATGCTTCAACCGTGAACAATGAAGATTGTTCTCTTAAGGATCTAACCCAAAAAGTTATTTTCCTGTTCGCTATAGCCTCAGGCACTAGAGTTCGTGAAATAGTGGCCCTATCCAGAAACGAGGGCCATATTCAGTTCACAGAAGTGGGAAAACTGAATCTCTTTCCTGATCCAACCTTTCTCGCCAAAAACGAGCTACCCACTAGGAGATGGGGTCCCTGGAGAATCTGCCCTCTGAAGGAAGATGTCTCTCTGTGTCTAGTAGAATGTCTAAAGGTCTATCTTCGAAGAACTTCAGACTTCAGGGGAGGACAGCTCTTTAAAGGAGAAACTTCAGGATCAAACTTATCCCTAAAACAACTGAGGGCGAAGCTCACCTACTTCATTCGCAGAGCAGATCCTGACAGTACACCCGCAGGTCATGATCCAAGGAAAGTTGCTTCATCACTGAACTTTTTTCAGTATATGGACTTTGAGCGTCTTCGTTCATATACTGGATGGAAGTCATCCAGAGTGTTCTACAAACATTATGCGAAGCAAGTGCACGAACTGAAGCATTATGTGGTGGCGGCAGGTAGTGTATTAAAATCTGTCGTCTAGTACTGCAACGAACAGTGAATTGATTGGGACTATCAATTAGGGTGAATAGGTGTTGCCACCTTCCAGTGCAATACTTTTAAGTGGGTGTCACCATGGTGACACTAAAGACTGTTCAAAATCTCAGGTGTAGAATTATACAGAATAACACTTGTGCCGTGTGTACTTGTACACAGTGTCGACAATATACATTTACAGAAAATTATATTGGAAAATTTTATCAAATTTTCAAATTTCATAGTGACACTAATCATTTCCTCCCTTTCAGGTAGAAACTTTTCTGTTTAAAGTTGTATGTATAATTCCCTTAATACATGTTACACTTATCCTATTTTTATTCATTTATCGTAAATAAATATCTATTAAAGTGTAATTGCGTCTTATTTCGCCCAACAATTAGCACAATAAAAAATAGCTAGAGTTCTCTTACTTATTTACCTAAGTAAACCTCATATTATTGTATGCTTACAAACAATGGATATAGTTGATAATTATTGTTCCGCCAACATATACAAACCGTGAGACTTTTGTATATCTAGTTGATACTTACGTTTGTTCCTACAATATATGCAAACCTTGAGACCCCTGTTCTACTGTCTAGTATGACTCTTCCCTGCAGGGGGCAGGAATCCCTAACATTGTACATGATTAGTGGTAATGACGTATAATGACAACGTCATATGTCTCAATGGTCCGAATGATCAAAGAAAAAAATTGTCCCAAGGTTAAGGCACCTATGAAAATCCACTGATACCGTACTTTCTAGTAATTCTCTGGTAAACTTCCATCAGGATGACATGGCTTGAGCCTAAAAAACGGATTTTGAAGAAAAGCGAAAAATCTATTTTTGGGTGAGATGGCCATGTCGTCCTGATGGACCCGCCCTCCTTTTCCATAGAAAAGGCTTAGGCAAGATCCCTCCTGAAACTACTATATCTGTAGCACCATGCTCAATGCTATAAAGAATGAGCGCCATCTTGGATACTCGTAATAGTACGGGAGGAAGGGTAACCTTGATAACGGCTCTCCTTCTGTTTTTCGCCACTCTTCCCCCTCGAAACGAAAACGCTATTCGGGGTGAAGATTGCTATGTGTCGTATCAAGATATACGTCCCCTGATATTATGCAATATCCTTAAGAGAAATTTTAAGGATATTCGTGGCATGAGTTAGAATTCTGGAGACCTAAAGGTCAATTCTCTTGGAATATCACTGTAGTCAAATATCCCTTAGAAATCTACCAATAGGAACCTTCCATCAGGACGACATGGCCATCTCACCCAAAAATAATATTTTCATAATAAAATAAATTTTTAAACATACTAACCCGGTGGTTATATGAATATAGCTTTAGTCTCTGACGTCCCGGCAGAAATTCAAAACTCGCGGCAATCGCAGATTGAGTAGCCAGGTGTAACGCCTGCGCACCCTCTGGCGAAGGTACTAGAACCATCCCATGAATCCTCAGATTTTCCATGCCCATAGAAATTCTCTAGAGGGGAGGAGGGAGGGAATTAAATTTAGATAACCACCGGGTAAGTATGTTTAAAAATTTATTCTATTATGAAAATATCATTTTTAACAAGACTTACCCAGTGGTTATACAAATATAGCTGATTGACACCCTTGGTGGAGGGTCAGAGACAGCCAACATTGTTTGAATTTTACTTAAGAGTTAATAAACAAGCTTAAGGGTTCATACCTGATAAGGAAGCTGACTTCAATGAATACTTTCATTATGTCCGCTTTCCTTATGAGATCCAGCGATCCACCCAGGGGCCTAAAGACCTCTAGGAGCTGTCAAACTGGTGTAAAAACCTCTATGTTGACAGGACCTCCTCCAATACCCTTGTTCCGGGCACTCTCAAGGAACAAATTGACCACCTGACTGAAATCAATGATTGTGGAAGACTGTCGCAATCTCCACGAACAACCATAAAAATACAAAAGTTCCAAGAGAAGAAAAGGGTATTAAGATTATGGGAACGTAGTGGTGGATCCTTCCCCCACTACTGCACTCGCTGCTACGAATAGTCCCAGAGTTAAGCAGTCCTCATAAAGAGTCTGGACACGTTTCAAAATAATGTGAAGCGAACACAGATTCACTCCTCCAAAAGGTTGTGTCCTTAACGCTTTGCAACGATCTATTCTGCTTGAAGACCACCGAAGTTGTTACAGCTCAAACTTCATGCATCTTGGCTTTCTAAAAACTTGAGGTCTGCCTCACTGCAATGTGCATGAGCCTCTCTTATCAAGAGCCTGATGAAGAATGAAAGTGCATTCTTTGATATCTGTAACGAGGACTTCTAGACCGAGCACCAAAGAGCTTCCGACTTGCCTCGCAACTCTTCCGTACAGTCCAGATAGAACTTCAGGGCTCTTACTGGGCACAGGACTCTCTCTAACTCCTCGGCAATCACATCCGAAAGGTTCGAAATCTCCAAAGCCTTGGGCTAAGGTGAAGAAGGGCGTTCGTTCTTGGCGAGAAAGCCTAATTGCAATGAGCAGATAGCTTTGTTATCTCGAAAAAACCAACGTTTAGCTAAAAGCATGATTCCCACTGACTCTTTGAGCTGTCGCCAGACTGACCAAAAATAGAGCTTTCATCGTGAGGTCCTTAAGAACTTCAGGACAAAATTCAGATTCCAAGCTGGTGAATCCTGGAGCTGTTGCTTTGATGTTTGAAACGATTTGAGAAGTTTCTGTAGGTCTTTAACATTGGAAAGGTCCAAGTTTTTGTGCCATGAATAAGGTTGCTAACACACTCTTGTCTTTGATGGAAGAGGATGACAAAATGCGTTTCCTTTGAAGATATAACAGGAAGTCAGTAATCTGAGTTAAAGAAGTACTGGACGAGGAAAGAGAGTTGACTCTGCACCACTCTCTAAAAACCTCGTACTTGGATTGGTAAACCTTGATGGTAGAAGTCCTCCTTGCTCTTGCAAAAGCTCTATTGCTACCTACGAAAAAACCTCTAATTCTTGTGAGTTTTTCGATAATCTGAAGACAGATGAAGAGCTTGGAGATTTTTATGGTACCTTTCCAAGTGAGGTTGTTTGAGTAGATCTACTCTCGATGAAAGACTTCTTGGACTGTCTACCATCTATTCCAGTACCTCTGTGAACCACTCTCTGAGGGCCAAAAGAAGGCCACTAGAGTCAATCCGTCCTTTCGTGTGACACAAACTTTTGCATCACTTTGTAATGAATTTGAACGGTGGAAATGCGTACTTATCCATGTCACGAGCTGTTTGACGCTCGACGTCGCATTCTGCTTGATGCTTGATGTCTCGTCCCGTTAGATGCTCGACGTCATGTCTTGCTGGACGCTCGACATCATGTCCTGTAGGACGCTGGACGTCACGTAGCTGGACGCTCGAGGTCACGTTCCGCTGGACGCTCGACGTCACGTTAGGTGGACTTTCGACGTCACATCTGTCTGCTTGACTCCTTGGGTTAAAGTGTCTAAAACACGACATTTAACGGGGGAGTTGTAAAGACGTTCGTCAACAAGAACCTCTCCAATAGTAGCCTTACGATGCTTGGCGTCCAGGTGTGAAGTTACCTGACGTTCAGGGTCCAGGCCTGCTACTCTCTTGTTGTTCGCCGGTTGATAAACCTGCATGAGCAAAGAGAGAGATTCTGTTGCATAGCTTGCAGCATATTAATAATAGGGTCAACCTATTGTGGTACAGGAGACGTCACCTCTATCACAAGCTCTCTTTCTACACCGTTTAAAGAACACGCAGAGTGTCCAGAGGACGGTAACCAGTCTGACGATGGAGGAGGAGCATGAACCGAGGTCATGTCAGGCTCAGACAGCTGTCCTGCAACTGGGTGAGTTGGACGTTTCTTGACAGTTGCTGACATCCTAAAAGGATGTTCGGTAGGAGAGCTTTCTTCGGTAGAATGAAAAAATGCTCAGGACTGCTCCAAAGACTACAACCAGAAGCTTGTGGTGTCATGATAGGATGCTGATTGAACGTGTCCACCTTCCTCTTCAGAGGTCTGGAAGCTTGACGCCAGCCTCGTCTGGGCGCTGCGTCATCCGAAGATGACGAAAAAACTTTTACCTCACCTTTCCTATGATGAAGGTGAGCGTCCTGGGAAGCGTCAAAAGGTATGCTCGAGGAAGCGTCTGCTCAGGAGCTAAAGCCTCTCGTTTCTTTTGTCGTTCGACATTCCTTCTCCCAGGAGGTGGGGAGCTTGAAAGATGTCTATGGTCGACATTCCTTGGAAGAGGTCTATGGTTAGAACGTTCGACATTCATTCTCCCAGGGTTTAGGGAGCTTGGAAGAGGTCTATTTTTAGAAGAACGACAGGTCCTAGCAGACGCACCACCTATTTGAGGGGTGGTGCTTAGGCCGAAACAAAGAGCCCAAAACTGGACAACTTCCTCCTATACACGAACCTTCAGGAATTGCTTGAAGTTTGGATGGATGAGGATGTGGAAGTAAGCATCCGGGAAGTCTAAATAGACCATCCAGTGGACCTTTCCTACTGCTGTAAGGACTGATTTCGATGTCTCCATGGAGAACTTTGACTTCTGAACGAGGGCATTGAGAGCAGTTACATCCAGGACCGGACAATAGCCTCCCTCTCCAAAAAGAGAGACATTTGATGTTGCATAGCCTGTCCCTTTGGCTCCTCTCTGTATTCGGCAGAGAGGTCTATTGGAGTAACTAATAAAGGAGGTTTCATTAGGAAAAAGATTTCGCATCCATCCTTTAGTAATAGCACGAACCAAAGGTCTGCTCCTCTCCTCTCCCAGGCTCGCCAGAAGTAGTTAAGTCTGGCTCCTACCATTGTCTGTGCAGTTTAGAGAAAAAGTATGCAGAAACTTTCTTGCTGATTTAGACACCAAAACCTGTGTCTTTGACCAACTCTTGAGGGAGAAGAGAGGAAGAAAAAAGGTTGGTGCGTACTTCAATTCTGACTTCTTATTCAAAGTTATCCTTCCTCATTGCCTGCATTCCTTAAGAGACTCAGCGACCCACCCAGGGGGCTGTAAAAGTCTCTGTGGGGTTGCCACAAGGTCCTCGACCTTAACGTGGCTAGACCTCCACCCTTGCTATCCTGGCATACTTGATAAAGGAAGCTGGCTTCATAGGTTTTTATGCCTCATTTAACTGCATTCCTTGAGAGACTCAGCGATCCACCCAGGGGCTGTAAAAGTCTCTGTGGGGCTGCCACAAGGTTGTTATCCTGGAATACTTGGATTGCATCCAGTCTCCCATCATGATCAAAGGTCTATTAGATGATCGAGACAGCACCATCTTAGTAAACAGACTCCTTTGACGCCTTCCTTAGCGGAAACTCTGAAGGCGGGACGAGGAGCAGCAGGCACAATATAAATCGGAAACTCTTCAGAAAAAACTCTCATGAGTTTCTTAACCCTGGATAGGTACGCTCCTCGGACACCCCTTTAAGGGTATACTCGGACGCGCGCGACCCCAACGCCAAAAAAAATTCTTGAAAAATCAGTTTTTGCAGTAACTTCTTTTTTCTTTTGCCAAAAAAAACTTCAATGAATGCTCAAAACAACTGTAAAGATAAATACTACTCATCTGCAGAAAAACTATTTATTATAAATATTTTAAAAAAATAAGTAGAAAAAAAGACCTTACATAAAAATTCATAAAAAAAAATTTATACATATATACACAAATCCTTTTAGGAATTGATTCTTGAATGTTTAGGACACATCTTGATGTATTTTGGATGAAGTCAGACCCATGGAGGTGAAGATCTGAAATGAGAAAAAAAGGGTAACTTTTTTTGGCCAAAAAAATTGTCCAAATTTCATGAATTTTTTTGGGTACCCAAATGAAATAGGAAGTGGCTAATTTTTTTAGGGAATAAACATATGTTATCCTAAAATAGAAATATGTAAAAAAAATCTTCATTATTTTGTAAATTACATTTATATCAGGGGCCATATCTAAAGGTAATTTTTTGAGTACTTAGAAATTTCGTAAAAAAATACATATATTTAATATATAATATGATATTTATGCATGTAAAAATATACCAAAATATCACAAATTCTATAGGGAACAAGAATATATATAGATAGGGCAACTTGCGCTTCGGATATGTCCACAAAATGGCCGCCAACCACACTGACTCAGACTCCCTAATCTGCCACCTGAAATGTAGGAAGGGTATGTCAATTTCAAGGTGTTATTTACTAATCTAATTATTCTTGGATATGCATAAAAATTGTATGGTGGGTTGCTGGATAATTGTCGATTATTTTACGACTATAAAATTAAAATTCTAACCCCAAAAAAATTTTTTGAAGGGAAATAAAATCGATAAAAAAAAAAATGTAAAACAATATAATATTTTAGCTAAAAAAATTTGATGATATTCAATCAAAAAAGAAGTAAACCAAATTTTCCGACAAATAAACATCTAGATGAATCATTACTCTGTGATAGTTCCTTAGTACGTAGTTATTTTGAAAGAAATGGGAAAAAACGAAAAAGTGGCAATCGCAGGAAAATCGAACACATACCTATATATACGCCATATCTGGCTAAAAATAAAGATAGGCATGGGTAGCCAGATCATCTATAAACACTTTCCAACACTATAAAAATACAAGTTTTGCGACACTACTTGCCAATTCCTTACGGTAACATGACTAAGCAAAAAAATGCAAAACAAATAAAAAGGGGCACTCGCAGAAAAATGGCCAACATTCTAATATACGGCATTTCAGAAAAAAAAAAATTTCAGCCACGTGCTAGGCAAACCATCAAGGCACATTTTCCGACAAATAAACATCTAAATGAATCATTACTCTGTGATAGTTCCTTAGTACGTAGTAATTTTGAAAGAAATGGGAAAAAACGAAAAAATGGCAATCACAGGAAAATCGAACACATACCTATATATACGCCATATCTGGCTAAAAAAAAAGATAGGCATGGGTAGCCAGATCATCTAGAAACACTTTCCAACACTATAAAAATATAAGTTTTGCGACACTACTTGCCAATTCCTTACGGTAACATGACTAAGCAAAAAAATGGAAAACAAATAAAAAGGGGCACTCGCGGAAAAATGGCCAACATTCTAATATACGGCATTTCAGAAAAAAAAAAATTCAGCCACGTGCTAGGCAAACCATCAAGGCACATTTTCCGACAAATAAACATCTAAATGAATCATTACTCTGTGATAGTTCTTTAGTACGTAGTAATTTTGAAAGAAATGGGAAAAAACGAAAAAATGGCAATCACAGGCAAAATCAAACACATACCTATATATACGCCATATCTGGCTAAAAAAAAAGATAGGCATGGGTAGCCAGATAATCTAGAAACACTTTCCAACACTATAAAATTATAAGTTTTGCGACACTACTTGCCAATTCCTTACAGTAACATGACTAAGCAAAAAAATGCAAAACAAATAAAAAGGGGCACTCGCGGAAAAATGGCCATTCTAATATACGGCATTTCAGAAAAAAAAAATTTCAGCCACGTGCTAGGCAAACCATCAAGGCACATTTTCCGACAAATAAACATCTAAATGAATCATTACTCTGTGATAGTTCCTTAGTACGTAGTAATTTTGAAAGAAATGGGAAAAAACGAAAAAATGGCAATCACAGGAAAATCGAACACATACCTATATATACGCCATATCTGGCTAAAAAAAAAGATAGGCATGGGTAGCCAGATCATCTAGAAACACTTTCCAACACTATAAAAATATAAGTTTTGCGACACTACTTGCCAATTCCTTACGGTAACATGACTAAGCAAAAAAATGGAAAACAAATAAAAAGGGGCACTCGCGGAAAAATGGCCAACATTCTAATATACGGCATTTCAGAAAAAAAAAAAATTCAGCTACGTGCTAGGCAAACCATCAAGGCACATTTTCCGACAAATAAACATCTAAATGAATCATTACTCTGTGATAGTTCTTTAGTACGTAGTAATTTTGAAAGAAATGGGAAAAAACGAAAAAATGGCAATCACAGGAAAATCAAACACATACCTATATATACGCCATATCTGGCTAAAAAAAAAGATAGGCATGGGTAGCCAGATAATCTAGAAACACTTTCCAACACTATAAAATTATAAGTTTTGCGACACTACTTGCCAATTCCTTACAGTAACATGACTAAGCAAAAAAATGCAAAACAAATAAAAAGGGGCACTCGCGGAAAAATGGCCATTCTAATATACGGCATTTCAGAAAAAAAAAATTTCAGCCACGTGCTAGGCAAACCATCAAGGCACATTTTCCGACAAATAAACATATAAATGAATCATTACTCTGTGATAGTTCCTTAGTACGTAGTAATTTTGAAAGAAATGGGAAAAAACGAAAAAATGGCAATCACAGGAAAATCGAACACATACCTATATATACGCCATATCTGGCTAAAAAAAAAGATAGGCATGGGTAGCCAGATCATCTAGAAACACTTTCCAACACTATAAAAATATAAGTTTTGCGACACTTCTTGCCAATTCCTTACGGTAACATGACTAAGTAAAAAAATGCAAAACAAATAAAAAGGGGCACTTTTATTATACGCATTTCAGAAAAAAAATTTCAGCCACGTTCTAGGCAAACCATCAAGGCACATTTTCCGACAAATAAACATATAAATGAATCATTACTCTGTGATAGTTCCTTAGTACGTAGTAATTTTGAAAGAAATGGGAAAAAACGAAAAAATGGCAATCACAGGAAAATCGAACACATACCTATATATACGCTATATCTGGCTAAAAAAAAGATAGGCATGGGTAGCCAGATCATCTAGAAACACTTTCCAACACTATAAAAATATAAGTTTTGCGACACTACTTGCCAATTCCTTACGGTAACATGACTAAGCTAAAAAATGCAAAACAAATAAAAAGGGGCACTCGCGGAAAAATGCCCAACATTCTAATATACGGCATCTCAGATAAAAAAAAAGACATGCACGTGTTAGCCCAACCATCAAGGCACACTTTCTAACACATAAACATGAAAAAAAATCAATAATATACGGCAATTCCTTACTACGTAGTAAATTTCTACAAATATTGAAAAAAAAACAGAAATTGGCAACCGCAGTTAAATACCCCACATACCAATATCTACGGCGTATCTGACAAAAACAAAGTCACACATGGGTAGCCAGATCATCTAGACACACTTTCCAACACTAAAAAAGCAAAAGTTTTGCGATACTATTTGGCAATTTCTTACGGAAAATTGACTTTGCCAAAAAATGAAAAAAAAAGAAAAAGGGGCACTTGCGGTAAAATGGTCCTCGTGGTGATGAACGACATTTCAACTAAAAAAAAAAAAATCATGCACATGGTAGCCAAACAATCCACCAAGACTTTCCACAACTGATAACCTATACAAGTTGCACCATTCTACGACAATTTCATAATACGTAATAACTTTGATAATTATGCAAATTACCTCAGAAGGGTAAACTCGGTCGCGCTCGACCCCGATGCGTCTCAGAAATCTGGGAAGGAGTACAGCTACAGCGATGCACATCTGGACACTACTAGAGCGTGTAGGCGAGACACCGACTGCAGGTCGATCACCCACAAATTCAGTCACGGGGGTGAGTCACGTGAGAAAAACCTCTTTTGTTTTGACGCTCGGGGTCGCGGACGACCCACCATACCGTTCCAGGGTTAAAGTCAACTGAAGGAAGAAGGATCTTAGGAACCTCTCCTAAGAGAATTAGTCTAAAAGATAGATAGGAGAAAAGAGATCGTCAATCCCTTCCTCCTACAAGTCTCTAACCGAGGTAGAGATGTCTTGTTTCCTAAGAGTCAACTCCTTAAGGTCCTGAATTCTGGCCTCAATGTCTTTTAGGGGTTTAATTCTCGCTCTCCAACAGACATCAAGAGTTAGTTCAAGCGGGCCTTGGTCTGAGAAAATAATATCTTTCCAGTTAATATTTATTTCTGTATCTTTTAATATAGCGCCTGGTGTAACAATGTTCGCAATCTCGACGTTTGGCCAAACTGGTGTAACCACGACGTTTGAGTCTTGATGCTCGACGTCACGTCTAACTGCTTGACGCTCGGCGTCACGTCTAACTGCTTGATGCTCGGCGTCATGCTTGACACTCGATGTTAAATCCAACTGCTGGACTCTTGATGCCATGCAACTGTGCGACGCTCGGCATCACATCTAACTGCCTGACATTCGACGTCAAGTCTAACTGCTGGACGCTAGACGTCATGCAACTGCTTGACGCTTGGCGTCATGTGACTCTCAGAACAATGCCGTTCACGATTTAGACGATCGCAATCTAGAGGCTCGGAGCTATGCTTGACACGTGGCGTCACGTCCAACTGCTTGACGCTCGACGTCACGTAACTGCCTGACGCTCGGCGTCATCTCTAACTGCTTGACACTCAACGTCAAATCCAACTGCTGGATGCTTGACGTCATGCAACTGCTTGACACTCGGCGCCACATGACTTTTGGAACAATGACGCTCGCGATTAAAAACGCTAGCGATTCAGACGCTCGGAACTATGCCATTCGCGTCTAGAACGTTCGCTCATCGAACAAAAGAGACAAAGAAGTTGCACTCAGTTACAAACATCGTGTCAAACTCTTACAGCAGCGTTAGTAGCTTGCTCTCCAAAGCTCTGACGCTCAGCGTAAGATAACACTTTTACCTCGCCTTACCGACGGCAAGGTCGAGCGTTCTGGGAAGCGTCAACAGGAACGCTCGAGGGGACGTCTGCTTGAGCGCTAACGCCTCTCGTTTCTTTTCGCCGATCATCATTTCTTCTCCCAAAGGTTGCGGAGCTTGGAAGAGGTCTAAGGCTAGGATAACGACAGGTTCGAGCAGACACACCCTCCACTGACTGATTAAATTCACTGCACTCAGTTAGCACTGAAAATTGCACTTTTTAATACTCTTTCACATAAGAGCAAAGGAAAGACATGTAAGCCTTTTACTTTGTAAAAAGAAAGTACATAGAATGTAATATATTAATTAGACCTGCCCGCTGCGAGAGATATTAATCTTCCGCCAAGGGCTTTAATGAGAATTCAATAGGTAATTTGATTAATATTAGAAATCCCAATATCAAAAACAAAAATAAATATCGATGCAAAGTAATTTGTGATACTGCATCGATTATGTGAGAACAACGTAGCGTAACTTTAACTGTACGCTAGTTTTATTTGAACTCTGAAAATAGATTGATGATTCTCTAAATAAAGTATACTAATAGGACAAATATATTCTAAAAAATAATATATTCCTTTTATATTATAAGAACTAAAATACTTTGGTTTTTAAGTAGAATTTTACTTTTCATAAATAACGATACAAAGAAATTTGTAATACTGTATCGATTGACTGAGAACTGCGTAGCGTAACTTTCTGTACGCTAGTTTATTTAAAATTCTTAAAAATAATATATTCCTTTTATATTATAAAAAAACTTTACTACTTTAAGTTTGTAATTAGAGTTTTACTTTCCATTCTCTGCATCGAAAAAGAAATGAAAATGCAAGTCATACTACATAGTAAATACGTAGCTTACGTCATATGACTGTGACGTCATAGTGTTAGAGGAGTTCCTTCCGCCATTGTTTTCAAGAAGAGGTTCGTAAGTTTTACAGTAGGTTGAAAAAACTTCTAATCCTACCTTTTAAGCTATGAACATAGCGATCAAATACCAAAGAAAATCAAAATAAGCGAATGCCAATAACCAATTTAGTAGTATATCACAAAGATAACTGCCAAAATTCATGTTAATAACGAGTGAATATCCAACGATGTTGCCGGCGTGAGCTGCAGAGAAAATCTGAGGATTCATGGGAGTGTTCTAGTACCTTCGCCAGAGGGCGCGCAGGTGTTACAACTGGCTACTCAATCTGCGATTGGCGCGAGTTTTTAATATCTGCCCGGACGTCAGAGACTAAAGCTATATCTATATAACCACCGGGTAAGTCTTGTGTTTGAAAACAGATTTTTTGCTTCACTTCAAAATCCGTTATTTGGGCTTAGCCATGTCGTCCTGATTGAAGGTTCCTTTAGGCAGCTTTCTAAGGGATATTTAGCTACAGTGATACTCTCAGAGAATTAACCATAGGTCTCCAGAATTCTAACTCCTGGCGCGAGTATCCTTAATATAACTTTTAAGGATATCGCATAAAATCAGGGGACGTATTTCTTGATACGTCACATGGCAATCTTCACCCCGAATAGATTTTACTCTTTGAGGGGGGAGAGTGGAAAAATGAAGGGGAGCCGTTATCAAGGTTACCCGGTGGATCCCCTACCAGTACTACCACGGCGTATTATTCCTTTAAAAAGTAGCATTTAAGCATGGTGTTCTCCCACGCTTTTCTCGGAGTTATAACTTATTTCAAGGAATATTATCATGCAATCTCCAGCATCTTCCTCCTCTGGAGAGTTAAATATTCAATTTTTCTTGTGTATAATTTTTAGCTCCCTTCTCACAGTTAAATTAACATAATTTAGGTGTGTTAAGTGGAGCACTGCCATCCCCGGAGGTGGCCATTTTAAGTCCACTGTCGCACGCCATAAATGCTTTATTTAGTTAGTAGTGCGACGTTCCCGGTATTAGCTATAAAGAAATTCTAGCTAGTTAGGCAAAATTATACTAGTGAAGATAGCATTACACATGTAACATTTCCTCTTCCGAATAAACGTTTCTATAGTATACAATAGGGCCTCGGTGGTATCAGCGTAGCCGAGATCCCCATGTAAGGACAGTGAGACAAGCGTCACCAAGATCAACTGATACTTTATTCGAATGTGCACGGGAGTATATTACAAGGTGCGGACGGAAAGGTAGGATGGCGCTGGCGGCAAATCAGATTGAAGTGCCCCCCAAAATATATGTGTTTTCTTACACTTACAAATATACGAATTATGAGTTAACAGAAACATGTAATGAAATGATACATATGTCAAAATGTAGCTCTGATAGAGCGGAATATATATACATGGGAAACCACGGTCTGGCGACAGGAGAATTCCAATAAATAAATAGTTTGTCGATTTTCTGGACGACGAAGGGAGCGGTGTCCTTACAAGTACTCCCCCCCCCCCCAAGACATCGGGCGGCGTAGAGGGCTGATGATCAATCTTCGTATCTTTTTGGGCGTCGGAGGGTTCCTCTTGTTTTTGAACGGAGGGGCGCGCCGGTGGTCGGCGTAAGGATCTCTTCCTCTTGTCGTCGTTTGATGATTTTTCTTTCGGTGGGCGCCTTGTTTTGAGGTGGAACTCTGGATCTGCCAGGTCCGGCGGAGGCGGTGTCGCTTCCTTCGAGAAACGCTGGTTTCACGCGGTCTATTGAGACCCAGTCCTCTTGACTATGGACGTCGAGAAGGAAGGCTTTCGTTGTCTTTTTAATTACCCGGTAGGGGCCTCGATAAGGTCTAGTTAGTGGTTGTCGATGAGCGTCGACACGGACGAAAACGTACCCACAGTCATCCAGGCTTTTTCGCTTCAAGTGCTTGGTTCTGTCCTGGTAAGTTTTGAGACATGGCCTGAACTTCCTGGCGATGTCCCTTAGGTGATCCAGCTGCGTGTCGTCGGTTGATGAGGGAAAGAATTCGCCAGGAACTGCGAACGCCTCCCCGTAAACCTTTTCGGCTGGCGAAGGTTCGCCGTCTGCGCGAGGGGCGGTGCGAAGGCCGAGGAGTACCCAAGGAAGTCGTGATTTCCAGTCCCCGTCGGTGCAGCTCGCCATCAGGGACGCCTTGAGGGCGCGGTGAGTTCTTTCGACCATGCCGTTTGCCGCGGGGTTGTATGCCGTGGTGCTGTGGAGCGTCGTCCCCATCAGGTTCGCCAAAGCGAGCCATATTTCTGAGAGGAAAGCGGGGCCTCTGTCTGTCGTGATGTCGTCAGGAACGCCAAACCTGTTCACCCAGCTTGACAGGAGGGCTTCTGCGCACGCTCGAGTCGTAGCTTCGGTCATCGGCGATGCCTCCAACCACCTCGTGAAGCGATCGATGATCGTAAGCAGGTAGCGAGCAGATCCAGAAGGGGGCAATGGTCCCACGACGTCGATGTGTATATGACCGAAACGTCTTTTTGGCTGGGGAAAATCGCCTACCCCTGATTCGGTGTGACGGCTGACCTTGCTTGACTGGCAGTTGATGCATGACTTCGCCCATTCCCGGGCGTCCTTTTTTATCCCTGGCCAGACGAACTTTTCAGACAGAAGGCGAACGGTGGTGCGTCCTGAGGGGTGTGAAAGTCCATGGATGATATCGAATATTTTCCTTCTGCAGGAGGCTGGTATCCAGGGACGTGGGTGGCCTGTGCTGGTGTCGCAAAGAATAGTTACTTCTCCTGGTCTGAGGGGAATCGCACTTATCTTGAGCGCGGATGGCCCCGTCAGGTGATCCTGTGCTTCTCGGTCGGTGAGTTGTTCAGTTGCGTGATTGGCGTAGTCGATTCCCAGGTGGATTGCGTCAATTTTAATCCTTGAAAGGGCGTCCGCGACTGGGTTTTTCTTTCCTGGGACGTAACGTATGGTTCACCCAAATTCGGCGATTGATGCGAGATGACATTGTTGTCGGGAGGACCATGCGCCCGTCTATTTCGTGAGGGGTTGATGGTCCGTCGCGATTGTGAAGGGAGTACCCTCCAAGATGTGCCTGAAGTGGCGGACGGCGAGGTAGACGGCGAGGAGTTCCCTATTGAAGGTGCTGTATCTTATTTCGGCGGGTTTCAATTTCTTGCTGAAGAATGCCAGCGGTCGAGGAGAACCATCGACGAGTTGCTCCAGCACAGCCCCACAGGCGACGTTGCTGGCGTCGGTCGTTAGTCGCAGGGGCGCGTTGTCGTCGAAATGAGCCAGGGTGGTGGCATTCGCAAGGGCATCCTTCGTCCGAGCGAATACCTGTTGCTGGGGCAAACCCCACTCGAGTTTTTTTGCTTTTCCTTTCAGGACGTCGTCGAGGGGTGACAGGGTTTGTGCGATGTTGGGGATGAAGCGCCTGTAGTAATTGACCATCCCCAGGAACTCCTGAAGTTGGCGGATGGTCGTAGGTATCGGGAACTTCCTGATGGCGTCGACCTTGGTTGTCATGGGTTTTACCCCGCACGAGGATACGCAGTGACCAAGGAAATCCACTCCCTCCGCACCGAACGTGCATTTGTCAAAGCGTACGACCAGGCCGTTCTCCTATAGGCATTTGAGGACGATGCGGACGTGCCCCCGGTGTTCCTCCTTGGTTTTCGAGAATATCAGGATGTCGTCGACGTAGCAGACGCAGAAAGGTAGGTCACCCAGAATGCTATCCATTAGTCGTTGGAAGGTCGCCCCGGCGTTGCGTAGACCGAAGGTTGAGTATGCGAAGGTGTAGGATCCAAACGGCGTTACAATGGCAGTTTTCGGGATGTCTTCCGGGAATACGGGGACCTGGAAATAACACTTGAGGAGGTCCTTCTTGGTAAAATACTTCGCGCCGTGCAACGCGTTCGTTAGGGCCTGCATGTTGGGCAGTGGGTAATGATCGGGCGTTGTGATGAGGTCGAGGCGCCTGTAGTCGCCGCAAGGTCTCCAGGACCCGTCCGGCTTTTTTACCATGTGCAGAGGTGATGCCCAGGGGCTCGATGCTTTCTTACAGATACCCATGCGTTCCATGTCCTCGAAGGCGCGTTTGGCATCCTTCAGTTTCTGGGGCGGGAGGCGGCGGAATTTGGCGTGAGTGGGAGGTCCTGTCGTTGCGATGAGGTGGTAGATTCCATGCTTGGACGGGGAACCTAGCGAGTGTCGGAGCTCGGGCGTGAAAACCTCGGGAAATTCACGTAAGAGGTCGGCGTAGGGGTGCGTCGTTACAGCGGATACGGACATTGCTGCAGGGCCGTGTTCCAGGGCGCGGGACTGGCAGGTTCCCGTGTCGATGAGACGTCTGTTAGCGACATCGACGAGGAGTCCATGGTGGGCGAGAAAATCCGCACCGAGGAGGGGGCGATTGACGTCAGCGATAGCGAAAGGCCAAGAATACGAACGGCCCATGATAGATATCTTGAGGGTCTTGATCCCATAACACCGTATGGGAGATCCGTTGGCGGCGATGAGTGAGGGAGCGTTTTTGTCGGGACCACGGTCTAGGTCGGACTTGGAAGGTGGGAACGTTGACTGCATTGCGCCGGTGTCCACCATGAGTCTACGGTTGGAAATGGTATCGAGGATATAGAAACCATTCTTGTTCTGGTTAACTGCGGCTGCGATGGTGGCAGGTGGATGCTTCTGGCGTCATCTTCTAGGGAAACTGCATGGTGCACTACATTTCCTGGCGTCACTGCCGAACTGTTGGTGGTAGAAGCACCATGCTGGGTTAGTCCTAGGGTTCGGTCGCGTCGGTTGCGGTGGTTTCTTTCTTGATAGAATGTTGATCTCGTCGTCCTCAAGGGCCGTTGCCGAGGAGTCTATGGAAGAGCAGCTGCTGAAGGGGGAGAACGGAGGCGGTGTTGACGATGATGCTCCAAGGCGAGATGCTTTGGAGGCCTCGTGGACCTTCTGAGCCTTCGACAGGAGTTCGTTCATCGGGAGCGTGTCGGCGTCTGTCAATTGGGCCCTTACGTCCTGTGGTAGGCGTCGAAGAAAGATCTCGCGAGATAAGCTAATCTCACGTCGTCGGCCGTTGCTGTCTGTTTCGGGGAGCGTAAGCAGGCCGGTTACCTCGTCCCACGTCTCGACAGGAGAGGTGTCACCCATGGGCTTGCCGGCGAGGTCCAGTACTTTCTGTGCCCTTGCTGAGACGGAGAGGGAGTAGATACCAATGAGTTTCGTTCTCAGGTCGTCGTATGAAACTTGGCCGGCCTGGGCGTCGAGCCATGGGGAAATCTTGTCGAATACCTCTTCAGGTATGGAGGTGAGAACGATGTCAGCCTTGGCGCAGGAGTCGCTGAGTCTAGCGACGCGGAAGAGTACGTCTGCTCTCAGGAACCAGGAAGCGGTGTTGTGTTGAGAAAAGGGCGGCAGTTTGACTTTGGGCGTGGAGGCGAGGCCGTTGGGTGCGATGGGCGTGTTGCTTCCTGCATCTTGGCCAGACGACGAGTCGGCGAAGAGGTGAGAAGTTGATATGTCGGTTAAGCTCATCCTACTGCCTTACGTTCACCGAAGTGTGGGAGAACCAAAGGCAGGCTCGTGCCTAAGGTAGCGGAGTATAGAGAAGGTAGCACAGCCGTAATAAGTCCGTTAATGGCAAAGCCAAAACCGCTGATGCTACTTTCAACTCCGGGGTCACCAGTTGTAAGGACAGTGAGACAAGCGTCACCAAGATCAACTGATACTTTATTCGAATGTGCACGGGAGTATATTACAAGGTGCGGATGGAAAGGTAGGATGGCGCTGGCGGCAAATCAGATTGAAGTGCCCCCCAAAATATATGTGTTTTCTTACACTTACAAATATACGAATTATGAGTTAACAGAAACATGTAATGAAATGATACATATGTCAAAATGTAGCTCTGATAGAGCGGAATATATATACATGGGAAACCACGGTGTGGCGACAGGAGAATTCCAATAAATAAATAGTTTGTCGATTTTCTGGACGACGAAGGGAGTGGTGTCCTTACACCCACTCGAGTTAGGCTAGCCTACCTCGTTTTAGTATACTGTACTTTAGTAATGTTATCCCCCATTTAACCTCTAGTATCGTTTTTATTAATTCGGTCGGATATATATATATCTCCTACAATTACTAGTATACAGTACAGTAATTTGATATGCTTCTCTTTTAGAGAAATGAGGATAAACCCTTCTTCCCCCCTGAATGTCGCCATCTCAGGCGACAACCCTATCTTCCGTTATCACCATTGAGTAGTGTACTCTGGCTTGACTTGGATAGTGTTTTACTGTCGATGTTCTTTGCCGGCGAGTATCCCGGCCTTGAAATATGACAGTAACTCAGGGTATTTTGTCTTGTAGCCGACAACGTTATCGACAGTGGAATAGTTATTCTTCTGCCGGTTACACCATTGTCGGCAAAGGGAGCTAGGCTTCCCTAGTTGACAACCAAATGTGGGCAGTATAATTGCCGCCACCTTTCTCCTTTGTGGACTAGAAGACATGTGTTATATCCAGCAATGTCTCAGGCTAGGGAATCGTCATTCCCCTGCCGCCCATGACGGCGCCGGTATGGGAAGCTAGGCTCCTTGATTTACAGCTGAAAGTAGGAGGCATACTTGCCGCCACCTTTCTCTGTAAAATATAAGACCCTTTCCCTTCCCCTTCTGTCCTATGCCGTCACAAATATCCTTTGGCCGGTATTCTACAATCATCCCTGCTTGCCGGGCTGACTGGGTTACCGGCCGGGTTCCTACAAAGACGGTTAGGTTGCCGCTTCGACCAACTCCCTAACGGAAGCAAAGCTCCAGGAAAGGTTGAGCCAGCCCTGACGGCTGCCAGTGGGAAACCCATCAGACTGTTGAGTATTCTTCAGTCCTCTCTTGGACTGCCATCCACAAACCCTGTAACCGGCAGTACAGCCAGCAACAGAATTTGTGGCTGGATGGAAGCTAGAATCAATGTATTTCTCCCCTTCCATTTGAAATCTCATTCTGGAAAGAAGGCAGTAGAGGCAATAGTCCCTACACTCCTAATTAATGTACTAAACTATAATAATACGGTAGTCCTTCTTTCCATTCTTTCTCTCTCCCTGTCAGCTAGTGCCGCCAGATACTAGCCTAACCCAGTAGTATACCGGTAAAACTACAGTATAAGACAATACAGTAGCCAGTATTCCTGCAGTATAACAATACAGCAGTTAGAAAACTACAGTATATAATGATACAGTAGTATAAATTTTCCAGCATATTCTGTGTATCCTTTCACAGTCCATTGTTGAGACCGATTAAAAAATGTTGGTGAAGTATTCCTTCAACATCCTGATGAATCCTAGATCATCGGGACACCAATGATTACCATTCAGTATTCATATTCTACAAGTGGAGGAGTTAGTGCTAGTATTCACTGACTCTGGCTCTACGTACAAGTTATTCCACTCTGTATTTTCCCTCATAAGGAAATTAGAAATATTAATATTGTAGGAGGTCACAGCAATTGCCTGGAGAGGAAACATAAATATGTGTCTTTCCTACTTCTTTTCTAGCTTACTATCCTAAGCTATTATAAATACTAGTAAATTATACAATTTTAAGCATGAGTAATTATATCAGTGATATAAATTACCCTATACTCATTTCACTCTTTCTTTCCTTACAGGAGGAGCCTAAGGTGAAGTGTGCAGTCATGTTCTGCAACCACAAAAGTAGGGACTTTTGTGGCCACAAGATGTGCAGGTCTCATGCCCCCTGCTCCATCGCAACTGAAACCCTGAGGTATTGGAATCCGAAGGGATGCACCGTCTGCTCGGCTCTGATGACCGGGGGAGTCGGTGAAGATATACCTGAGACTATGGAGTCAAGGGATACAGGAAGGGAAACTCTTTGGAGGTGGGTAAGAGGGTTCCAAAAGAACTCTCCGGGACCTTACCTGCCCAACGAATCTCTCAGGTGCCTTCTCTTCCCTAAGGCTCAACTTAGTGCGGTAGTGCCCCAGGAACAGGTCCAGCCTCCTTTCATCCAACTGAAGATAGACGCGGACATCCACAAGGCACTCGATGACATGGACATCCACCAGGAATGGATGTCGGAAGTGTCTACCAACACTGAACAGGACCTTCTGCAAGAAGGCCCTGAAGAAAACGTGGTTCAACCACCAACGGAGGAAGAAGGATCTGTTTCGACAGTAACTGAGGACCCCCACTTCACCGTAACGGCATATCAACCTATGCCATCAACCTCTTAAGCCCCAACTCCCAAACCGACTACACAGGTCGACAAGAGCGAAGCGCTCCTATCGTCGATCCAGCAGATGTTGCAAGTGTTCCAGAAGGAACAGTAGAAGATGTAACAGGCCATCCAACAGACGAAGAGAGAGGTACAAGAAGTGAACCACCCTGGAACTTCCATGGGCTCTACTACACCCCTCAAAGTATCAGACCTCCCTCACACCTCCGAAACTAACCCCTGGAGGTATACGGAGCACATACCCATGATGGATGGGAAGCTATTCATCTCTGCGAAGTTGGGGGCCAAGCCACTTGAAGATCTTGAGTTCTGGCCCAGCTTTTCAGCCTACCCAGACTGTTACGTGAGACTGCGAGATGAACCTGCATCCCGTGAGGAAACGGTACCAAAGGAAGTCATTGTCTTCGAACATGACAAGGCTTAGGCCATCTTCGAACATGACAAGGCTTAGGCCATCCTTACCAAGACACTGAAAATATCCGGATACACCAACTCCAAAGTCTCAGTATTGAGCAAGAGGTATCCAACCTTTATTGCTCCTTCCTCCATAGCTTTCCCCTTTTCGGAGAAACCCCTCGACTGTGTCATTAAAGCAGTCGAAGAGGGCAAACCCTGCCCAATCCTAGAGGAATGTAAGCCATTATCTCTAACTATGACTACCTGCGAGGAGAATTGGAAAGAAGTACATCTAACCTTCTCCATCTCGAAGTTGGATCCGGAGATGGCAGGCCAACAGTGCAACGAGAACCTTCCAAAGTTGCCAGATCATCTCTTGAGAAGGGAACAGGAGACGAAAGAAAGACTTGCCGCCTCCCTGTCTCATCAGAACTGTTTGGAAATGTGTGCAGGCCTACATAACGCCCCAGACATGTACATCGTCTTAGCTAAGTCTCACATGGGAACCCTCGTGAAGGACTTGTATGCTTTTGTCAGGTCAAAGAGAACCTGTAGAGAGCACGTGTTCGCCGCAGCAACGGTGAAACAAGAGTCCAGAAAACTGATTTCATCATGCATCTGGGGCAAGCCTCCTTGTTGGAAGAATATACCTCAGAACTCTTGAACAAAAAGGTAATAAAGAAAGTGAAGTCCATCAAATTCCAGGGAAGGCTGTTTTGCACTTCCAAGAAAGACTCAGACAAACTCAGTCATTGTAGACTTGTCTCCACTCAACAAGTTCATCGAGAATAACAAGTTCCGGATGCTTACCTTGCAACACATAAGGAGCCTTCTACCCAAAGGGGCGTACACAGTCTCAATAGACCTGGCAGATGCTTACTGGCACCTACCAGTCAGTCGCCCTCTCTCCTCCTACCTAGGATTCAAGCTACAGAAGACAAAATTTGTCTTCAGACAGAGCAATGCCCTTTGGACTAAATATAGCCCCAAGGATATTCACGAAGCTAGCACATACAATCGTCCAGCAGCTACACTCCGATGGAGTTCAAGTAGTAGCATATCTAGACAATTGGCTGGTGTGGGCAGCATCCAAGACTACTTGTCTGCAAGCGACGGGAAAGGTGATCCAGTTCCTGGAGCACCTGGGCTTCAAGATCAATCGCAAGAAGTCTCATCTTTCTTCAGCTCAGAAGTTCCAATGATTAGGAATCCAATGGAACTTAAAAGTCACACCACCTCTCCATTCCATTCAAGAGGAGGAGAGAGATAGCGGGAGCTGTCAAGAGACTAATCCGATACAAGAGGATTTCAAGACACCAACAGGAAAGAGTATTGGGCTCTCTCCAGTTTGCAGCAGTGACAGACCCAGTGCTAAAAGCACGACTAAAGGATGTGTCAGGAGTCTGGAGAAGATATACATCAAACGCTCGAAGAGATCAACTAAAGTTGACCCCGACCCGATTGCACAGGCTATTAAGGCCGTGGTCAACAGCCAAGAGCCTAGCGCGGACAATTCCCCTGCAACCACCACAACCATCAGTGGTGATACATACGGATGCCTCCCTTGAAGGATGGGGAGGCCATTCTCACGAGAGAAAAGTGCAAGGGAATTGATCGCACCAGTTCAAAACCTTTCACATCAACATCTTGGAGGCCATTGCAGTCTTCCTAACGTTGAAGAAACTATCCCCTCTCAGAGCAATCCACATCAGATTGGTCCTGGACAACGAAGTGATGGTAAAATGTCTAAATCGACAAGGCTCGAGATCACCTCATATCAATCATGTGATGTTAGCCATCTTCTACCTGGCAAGGAAGAGAGGATGACACTTATCAGCAGTTCACCTTCAAGAGTTCTGCAATGTTACGGTGGACGCTCTATCCAGGCGAAAGCCGATAGAGACAGAATGGTCCCTAGACGCAGACTCATTCTCCTTCATCTCGGAAAAAGTCCCGGAACTGCAGATCGACCTCTTCGCAACGAGCGACAACAAGAAACTACCTCGTTACGTAGCCCCTTACATGGACCCTCAAGCAGAAGCGATAGACCCCATGTCTCTCGATTGGAACAGATAGAATCGGATTTACCTGTTTTCACCAACCAATCTCCTGCTAAAAGTCCTCGACAAGCTAAGATCCTTCAGAGGGACAGCTGCAGTAGTAGCTCCCAAATAGCCCAAAAGAAATTGGTTCCCTCTAGTTCTAGAATTGAAACTGAAGCCGTTTCCTCTGCCGAACCAAGTTTTATCCCAACTGGTTCAGAAGTCGACTGTTTACGCTTCATCCTCGAGAAGCAACAACCTACATCTCATGATTTTCTCGCCCTAACAGCGAACAAAAAGTTTGGGATCTCGAAGGACAAAGTCAACTTCATTGAAGAGTACAAGTCAAATTCAACTTGGAGACAATACGAATCATCTTGGAAGAAATGGGTGTCCTTTGTGAAAACAAGGAAACCAACAGAAATATCGATAGATTTCAGTCTCTCTTTCTTCATCTAGCTAGATGAACAAGGCTTGGCTTCTACTACGATAACCGCCTGTAAGTCGGCTCTAACTAGACCACTTCTGTACGCCTTTAAGGTGGAGCTCACAAGTGAAATCTACAATAAGATACCAAAAGCATGCACTAGACTCAAGCCGGCAACCCTCCAAAGCCCATCGTATGGTCGTTGGACAAAGTCTTGCACTATGCATCGAACCTGAACAATGAGGATTGTACCCTAAAGGATCTAACTCAGAGAGTCATCTTTCTGTTTGCAATAGCCTCAGGGGCTAGAGTTAGTGAAATAGTGGCCTTATCCAGAAACGAAGGGAACATTCAGTTCCTAGACACAGGAGAACTGAACATTTTACCTGATCCTGCCTTTCTGCCCAAGAATGAGCTGCCCACCAAGAGGTGGGGTCCTTGGAGAATCTGCCCACTGAAGGAAGATGTGTCTCTATGCCCAGTAGTGTGCCTTAAGTTCTATCTTCGAGGAACTTCAGACTTCAAGGAGGGACAGCTCTTCCGAGGCGAAACCTCAGGACCAAATCTATCCCTAAGACAACTGAGAGCGAAGCTCACGTACTTTATTCGCAGAGTGAATCCTGACAGCACACCCGCAGGTCACGATCAGAGGAAAGTTGCTTCTTCGTTGAATTTCTTTCAACACATATACTTTGAGAGGCTCCGCTCATATACGGGGTGGAAATCATCCAGAGTCTTCTATAAACATTATGCGAGCAAGTACATGAAATAAAACACTTCGTGGTGGCGGCGGGTAGTGTCATAAAACCCGTTGTCTAGTGCTGCGATGAACAGTGGACTGTTTTGGGACTCAACAGTGCATCGGGTGAATAGGTATTAACACCTAGTGTAAATCATTACGGTGATTAATAGACTGTTCTATACAGGTGCAGAATCTGACCAATAACACCAGTGCCGTGTGGACATTTGAACACAGTGTTGACGCATATCCAACATCTGAGTGTAACTAGACAGATTTGGTTTCACATTCAAATTGAGAGGCATTAATCTAATAATGAATTCATATATGTATATTCTTCCCTTACAGGTCAAAAATATATATAACCATGATGTTTACCTATGCAAGGTCAGATTTCTACTCTGTTACATCTACATTTCATAATTTATCTTTAAAAATAAAATATAGAAAATGTAGCTGCATCTTATTTTATCCTCGGTTGGTAAAAATAAAGCAACCAAGAGTTTTATTCTATTCCTATGAATAGAAAGATTGAATTAGTACAGATGTCCAAAGTATGAAAGGTAACCTCTAGATTCTAAAGTTTCCCTTTTGTTCGTACGGATATACAAACTTTGAGTCCTTATAGTCGAAACCAACACTTTCCCTGCAGGGGGCAGGAAGCCCTAATCCAGTTCCAAGCTTAGTGGATATGACAGATAACGGTAATGTCATATATACAGGTCTATCAGACCAGATAAGGAACCCATTCAAAGTAAAAGGCACTTACACAAACCCAGAGATATAGTACTTTCAAGTTAATTCTCTGGTAAGCTTCCATCAGGATGACATGGCCGAGCCCAAAAACGGATTTTGAGCAAAGTGAAAAATCTATTTTTGGGTGAGATGGCCATGTCGTCCTGATGGACCCACCCTTTTTTTTGCTGACCCCACCCGAAACTACTCTATCTGCGGCTATTCCTGCTTAAATACAAGAAAGGAATGGCGGCTGGTAGTAGTGCAGATAGGAGGTACAACTAGAGCTCCACTATTATTGGTATAGTGGCACTGAGAGGAGAGATACCCCATCTACGACACCAACTACAAATGACGGACCACTTAACCCGATATTCTGAGGCAGGTGACTCCTGAAGGTATCATGCCATTCTCTTTGCAACCGGTCTTGAAAAGCCTTTCCTTGTGAAGAGTTGCTGGATTACTTCCAGGAGTGATGATGAAGGGATGGAATTGCTTGATGGAAGATTTCCACGTGTGGTTGTCTGAGTATATTGGGAAGTGGTGGGAGCTCTATCGGTGCCTCTGCGAGTATATGCAGAAAATCTGGGAACCATTCTGCATGTTGTCACAGCGGAGCTACCAGGGTCATCGAGAGATGTTGCGATGCTCGGACCTTATTCAGGAGCCTCATAAGTAGGCTGAAGGGGGGAGGAGGGCGTCATATACATCTATTGTCACATAGATGTTGGAAGGCGTCTTGCCAGATTGCCTAGGAATCCGGTATTGGAGAGCAGTACAGTCAGCTTCCATTGTTCGCGATTGTTAGGTAAGAGACACAGGCGCGAATTCGCATATCTTTGGTACCCTAGGGTGGGATAACTCCTATCCTAACCTAACAACTCACAGAATAATTGTTCCTATCTAGTAATGCTGTATAATACTCGCTGATATTGTAGTGTATATTAATGTAATATATTATCACTACAGTAAAGCTTAACTGAACTGTAAGTGTTCTCAGTTTTCATTCAGACAACTTGACTCACTGCACACGTAGCCAACATCTACAATAAGAAACATTACTGTAATTCTGTACAGTACAATATGTATATAATTTAAGATTTTTAAAAGATAATGATAAAAGTATCGTCGGACCGTTATAATCATTGCATAAACACATAGCCTACAGCCACAATAACAAGCAAACAAAGATAAGCTGTTTAATTATAAAAAATCAAATCAGATAGCAGCTGTTTTGCTTGTACAGTACTGTATTCTGAGTGAATGAAGGATGCAAAGCTTTGGGGGGAAGTGAAGGGAGTGGTAAAGAATAGAGGGTTAGGCATGAATGTAAAGAGAGTTCTGTATGAGAAAGTGATTGTACCAACTGTGATGTATGGATCGGAGTTATGGGGAATGAAAAAGATGGAGAGACAGATGTTGAATGTGTTTGAGAAGAGGTGTCTGAGGAGTATGGCTGGTGTATCTCGGGTAGATAAGGTTAGGAACGAAGAAGTGAGGGTGAAAACGGGTGTAAGAAAAGATTTAGCGCTAGAGTGGATATGAATGTGTTGAGGTGGTTTGGCTATGTTGAGAGAATGGAAAATGGCTGTCTGCTAAAGAAGGTGATGAATGCAAGAGTTAATGGGAGAAGTACAAGAGGAAGACCAAGGTTTGAGTGGATGGATGGAGTGAAGAAAGTTGGGTGATAAGAGGATAGATGTGAGAGAGGCAAGAGAGCGTGCTAGAAATAGGAATGAATGGCGAGCGATTGTGACGCAGTTCCGGTAGGCCCTGCTGCTTCCTCTGGTTGCCTTGGATGACCGCAGAGGTAGCAGCAGTAGGCGATTCAGCATTATGAAGCTTCATCTGTGGTGGATAACGGGGGAGGGTGGGCTGTGACACCCTAGCAGTACCAGCCGAACTCAGTTGAGTCCCTCGTCAGGCTGGGAGGAGCATAGAGAGGAAAGGTCCCCTTTTTTTCATTTGCTTGATGTCGGGTACCCCCCAAAATTGGGGGAAGTGCCTTGGTATATAGAGTAAACAAAGTATAATTTCTACATTATACCGTTGAAGATCCTCAAAAAAATACACTGGCAAATAGAAACTAACAAGCTGTAAATGAAGGCAAGAAAACATGCAATATTCATAGCTGCTATTCTGTTTGGAATTGGGGAAAACTGTGTTGAAAGTAGAGAAACAAAAGGAAATTTAGTAGGAACCTATGAATGTGCAAATTGCTTAATTACATGGAAATGCCGAATTTAGAAGATAACATTACAAAGAGTGGAAACTGAAAATATGGTTTTGTTATAACACGATGTAAATAACTTCCTAATCTTTATAATCAAGCACCACAGAACTAAAAACTATGAATTATCGTGCATTGGCAACATGAATGAAACTACGATTAACTTCTACATGCGATTCAACTCAACAGTAAATAAAAATTTGAAAAGTATTTCAAATGAAACTATTGAAATTGGTATGCTAATTGGAAAATGATAGATCAAGTAATAATTGTTTTTTAGGAAATATGAAATATTCTTCAGTAGCATGCTTTAATTAGCTGATTTGCAGAACATAAACGTAACAAAGGAAAAAAAATTATAATATGCTGTTTTTATTTACAGATACAATGCAAAAATGTGTATATTACATGCATTATTATTGGATACTGTTGAGTGAAACACCAGTTTAAGGGTACTGTCCGCTATGGTGCTTGACACAACTCTAAAAAATCGAAAAACGTTTTTTGTTTCTATGTATGCACAAACATATTGTACATGCTCTACAGAAGTTTCAGCAAATTATTTTCACAAATAATGAATATTAAGCGGTCTTTAAATTATGACATCATCCTTACTGCGTCGTCTGCATGACTGAGTTTCACAGAATCGTCTGTGTGTGTTTACCTTTGCTCATATATAGCGATTTTTTCACTTACATTTCAAAATATCGTATGTCTGACAGAGATGGAAGGCATTGATAGAGGTTAGGCGAACACAAACTACCAATACGATTTACAAGAAGATCAGCCAGTTTCCAAAGATGTATAGAAGATACGATGGATGCGTGTTTTTTTTTACTTGCAGTTCGTATGGACATTGCTATTTTACGACGTCCTCACGAACTTTATACCAAGGCTAATGTTACCTAAGGTCAAAGAAAGAATAAAAAAATGGATTTTGAGCGAAGTGAAAAATCTATTTTTGGGTGAGATAGCCATGTCGTCCTGATGGAAGGTTCCTTCAGTAGCTTCCTAAGGGTATATATGACTAAAGTAGATATTCCCAGAGAATTAAACAAAAGGTTTCACAGAATTCTAACTTCTGGCACGAGTACCCATAAGGTTTCCCTTTAGGATATCTTATAATAAAAGGGGACGTATGCTTGACATGCCAATTAGCTATCTGTACCCCACATAGCATTTACGCTTCGAGGGGGAAGTGTGGCAAGTTATGGGAGGAACCGTTACTAAGTTCTCCTCCTTCGTTACTGTTACGGTACTCTGTGACGTCATAACCACCGCCATGTTTGGCCGCCATTTTGGTTGACGTCAACGTTGCACGCCTTCCTCATTCCTTTCGGCGTTTAGGCCAGCCTCCATGATACAATAAGATTGGGAGGGGCCTGTCAAGGCCTGAATAGAGAACAAGGGCGGGTCTATCAGGACGACATGGCTATCTCAGTCCGTTTTTGGGCTCAAGCCATGTCGTCCTGATGGAAGTGTACCAGAGAATTAATGTATCGTGGATTTTTTACCTTTTGTAGTGCCTTCGACTTCTAGACAATATTCCTTTGGTCTGATGACCATAGAGACCTGTGACATTTCCGTTACGTCACTAAAGATAAGCATATACCATGTTACCGCTTCCTGCTCCCCCAGCAGGGAAGTCCTATTTGGACGTAAGGAACATCTTGAATTTACTTGATGGAGGAACTCACCTAGTATCGGAGATACCTGCCGGTCCCAGGGTCAGATAGAAGAAGGTAAGTACAATTGTGTTGGAACAAATTACCTTGGTCCAGATGAGTTTGTATCAATAAGGAACAATATTATAATATTGTTCATACCATTATTCTGATAAAGAGGTAAATAAAATTCTCTAACAGTGTTTTTTATTTTCAATGTGAGGGCGAAATGAGACGCACAGGTAAACCAATTCTATTTTATTTAGTTAAATAAGAATTAGCATACAATAAGCAATAAAATGTAATGGAATGCAATTAGTAACAGACTTAAGACATCAATAGAAATGGGTGTGGAATCTGAAAAGGAAAACTTGCCATTACACACATTAGTTCCAGGGGAACTATAAAGTCTTTCTAGAAAATCTTATATACACTTCATGTTAAAAACATGTGGCACACGTGTTTCTGTCTATGTGACTTCACCTTTGTATAAGAAGAGTCCGTAGTGTCACAAGGTGGCACTTAAAATCACTATGTTTCGCACTAGGGTCAACACAGGTACCCATAGAGTTAGAGTCCCGAATAATTCACTGTTCTACGCAGCACTAAACAGCAGGTTTTAGCACACTACCTGCAGCTACCACGTACCGTTTGAGCTCGTGCACCTGCTTCGCGTAGTGTTTGAAAAACACTCTGGAGGACTTCCAGCCTGTGAAAGAGCGAAGACTTTCGAAGTCCATTGACTGGAAGAAGTTCAGGGAAGAGGCGACTTTCCTGGGATCGTGACTTGCGGGTTTACTGTCAGGATCCGCTCTGCGAATAAAGTAGGTGATCTTCGCCCTTAGTTGTTTGAGTGACAAGTCGGACCCTGAAGTTTCTCCTTTAAAGAGCTGTCCTCCGCCAAAGTCTGAAGTTCGTCAAAGATAGACCTTTAGACTCTCCACTGGACATAGAGAGACATCTTCCTTCAGAGGGCAGATTCTCCAGGGGCCCCACCTTTTAGTGGGTAGCTCGTTCTTGGCGAGAAACGTTGGGTTAGGAAAGAGGGTAAGCTCGCCTGTTTCAGCGAACTGTATCTGGCCCTCTTTTCTTGATAATGCCACAATTTCACTGACTTGAGCTCCTGAGACGAGAGCAAATAGGAAAATCACTTTTTGAGTCAAATCTTTCAAAGGGAAAGATTCATTGTCCAAACTTGAGGCAAAGTAGAGCACCTTGTCAAGAGACCAGGAGATGGGTCTCGGTGGGGGTGCGGGTCCGAGTCTAGCACATGCCTTTGGCAGCTTGTTAAAAATGTCATCGGACAGGTCTATCTGGAAGGCATATAGTAATGGTCTTGTCAAGGCCAATTTGCAGGTGGAAATCGTGTTGGCTGCCAGGCCCTGTCCATGAAGGTGAATGAAGGACAGACAAAAGTCTATAGAGATTTCTGTAGGATTTTTAGCCTTGACAAAGGACACCCACTTCTTCCAGGATGACTCGTATTGCCTTCTGGTAGATATATTTTGTATTCCTCTAAGAAGTCCAAGCATTTCTTCGAGATCCCAAACCTCTTCTTGACGGCTAGGGAGAGAAAATCATGAGATGAAGGTCTCGGGTTTTCCTTGATGAAGTGAAGACAGTCGACTTCTGAACTTGCTGGGAGAGAACTGGGTCCGGCAGCGGAATTAGCTTGGGTTGTAACTCCAGGATTAATGGGAACCAGTTGCTCCGGGGCTACTTGGGTGCCACTAGGGCTGCTGTTCCTTGGAAGGTTCTCAGCTTGATGAGGACTTTCAGCAGAAGGTTGGGTGGAGGGAACAGGTAAATCTTGGACCATACGTTCCAATCCAGGGACATGGCGTCCACCGCTTCCATTCGGGTGTCCTCGTATGAGGCCACGTAACGAGGAAGTTGCTTGTTGTCGCTCGTTGCGAAGAGGTCGATCAGCAGTTCCGGGACTTGTAGGGAGATGAAGGAGAATGAGTCTGCGTCTAGGGACCATTCTGACTCTATCGGGGTTGTCCTGGATAGAGCAGGAACCAGTTGCTCCGGGGCTACTTGGGTGCCACTAGGGCTGCTGTTCCTTGGAAGGTTCTCAGCTTGATGAGGACTTTCAGCAGAAGGTTGGGTGGAGGGAACAGGTAAATCTTGGACCATATGTTCCAATCCAGGGACATGGCGTCCACCGCCACCATTCGGGTGTCCTCGTATGGGGCCACGTAACGAGGAAGTTGCTTGTTGTCGCTCGTTGCGAAGAGGTCGATCTGCAGTTCCGGGACTTGTAGGGAGATGAAGGAGAATGAGTCTGCGTCTAGGGACCATTCTGACTCTATCGGGGTTGTCCTGGATAGAGCATCCGCCATCACGTAGCGGAATCCTTGTAGGTGAACTGCCGAGAGGTGCCATCTTTTCTTGTCCGCCAAGCAGAAGATGGGTAGCAACACTTGGTTGAGTTGGGGCGATCTTGAGCCCTGACGGTTGAGACATCTGACCACAACGTCGCTGTCCAGAGTCAGACGGATGTGGACTGAGGGACGTCGAGACAGCCTCTTCAGAGTAAGGAGGACCCCCATGGCCTCCAAGATGTTGATGTGAAACGTCTTAAATAAGGGAGACTATGTTCCTTGAACTTGCCGTTGATGGGAGTGACCCCCCCCCCCCCATCCTTCTAGCGATGCATTCGTGTGGATAACGACCAATGGAGGCGGTAGTTGAAGAGGTACTGATCTTTTCAGGTTCTTTGCCTCCGACCATGGCTTAAAGAGTGAACGAAGCCTGGTTGGCAGAGGTCTCTTGAGATCTCTTCGAGCGATGGATGCGTATTTTCTCCAAACTCCCGATGCATCCTTTAGCTGTGCTCGTAGTACTGGGTCTGTCACTGAAGCGAACTGGAGGGAGCCGAGCACCCGTTCTTGTTGTCGTCTTGAAATCCGTTTGGATTTCCTTCCTTTTCTTCAGAGGGATGGAAAGACGGTGTGACTGAAGGTTCCAATGGATTCCTAGCTATTGGAACTTCTGAGCTGGAGAAAGTTGAGACTTTTTGATGTTGATCTTGAAACCCAGATGTTCCAGGAATTGGGTCACCTTTCTGGAAGCTTGCAAGCATTCTTCTGAGGATGCCACCCACACCAGCCAATCGTCCAGGTAAGCCATCACCTGGACACCTTGTACGCGTAGCTGTTGGACGATCGTTTCTGTGAGCTTCGTGAAGATCCTTGGGGCTATGTTAAGTCCGAAGGGCATGGCTCTGAAGGCGTATTGCCTTCTTTGAAGCCTGAATCCTAGGTAGGAGGAGGCCTTGCGATTCATTGCAATGTGCCAGTAGGCGTCCGCCAAGTCTATTGAGACTGTGTAAGCCTTTGGAGGCAGCAATGCTCTTATGTGCTGAAGAGTCAGCATTTTGAATTTGTTGTTCACTATGAACTTGTTGAGAGGGACAAGTCCAGAATGACTCTGAGTTTGTCGGAGTCCTTCTTGGGAACATTAGAATAGTCTTCCTTGGAACCTGGTGGACTTTACCCTCTTGATCACCTTCTTGTTCAAGAGTTCTTGGACGTATTCTTCCAGGACGGGGGTGGAGTGTTGGAAGAATTGGTGGAAGGTTGGAGGTGGTGTTACCCAACTCCACCCTAGTCCATTCTTGATGATGCTGTGAGCCCAAGGATCGAAGGTCCAACGATCCTGGAAGAGACGGAGTCTTCCTCCCACCAGAAGCATCTCATTGCTTCTGGTTTCCCGAGGGTTTACCACCTCGGCCGCCTGCTTCCCTTCCTCCTCTCCCTCTGGATGGACGTCGAGAGGAGTCTTTGCCGGCGCCTCTACCTTTGGGACAAAAGGTAGTTGACTGTCTTTCGTAGGCGTGCGTGAAGACTGGTGACCGAGCCACCACCGGCTGGGGGACCAGCTGAAAGGTCTGTTGGGGCTGAGCCACCAACTGGGGAGCAGTGGATGTTGGAAACTGGCGCTTAGCCTGCTGCTGCTGGGGTCTAGGCTTACTCGTTTTCTTCTTAGGTTGGGGGCCCTCATCCTGAGAAGATTTCCTCTTCTTTGACATGCCCCACTTCTGGAGAAGGTTCCGGTTCTCCATGGCGGCTCTGTCAACGATCTCTTTCACGAGGTCGTTAGGGAAGAGATCTGTCCCCCAAGTGTTGGAGGAAATCAGTTTCAGGGGTTCGTGTTTGACGGTGGCATTCGCAAACACGAATTCTCTACAAGCTCTTCGGGCACTGATGAAGCTATAGAAGTCCTTTGTCAGGGTGGCGAGATGGGTCTTAGCTAAGATCATGTAGAAGCCTGGGGTCCGTGTGTCCCTGGCCATCATCTCCATTTGGACTTGAAGAGAGAGGGAGGCAGCCAACCTCTCTTTCGTGTCCAGCTCCCGACGCAGAAGGTATTCGGAGAGCTTGGGGAGGTTCTCGTTGAACTGCTGTCCAACGATGTCAGCCTCCAACTTTCCCACAGAGAAAGTTAACTGGATGTCTTTCCAGTTCTTGTCGTAGGGAGGGAGGGCGAGGGAGAGGGGCCTACATTCTTCCAGTGTAGGGCAGGGTTTCCCTTCATCCACCACCTTCAACACTGCCAACAGGGATTTCTCGGCGAAGGGGAAGACCATGGTGGCAGGAGCAAGAAAAGACGGGTGTTTCTTGCTTAGGGCTGGCACCTCGGAGTTGGTGTAGCCCTTACTCTTGAGGCAGCCGCCCAGAAGAGATTGGACCTTCGCGTGGTCGAAGACGATGACCTCCTTAGGCTCGGTTTCCTCCTTGGAAACTGGCTCGGACTTGAGACGGATGTAACAGTCCGGGTATGCTTCAAAGCTAGGCGAAAACTCCACCTCTTCAAGGGGAATGGCGCCTAACTTGTCGTTGACGAAGATGCGTCCACTCGTGATCGGCATGTGTTCTGCATGCCTCCATGGGTTGGTCACTGAGCGAGGGGGAAGATCCTTAACGGTGATCTTCCTCGGGGTCTGTTTCGACAGACGAAGGATCTCCCTCTTAAAGTCTTCGTCCCTCTGGCGAAGCCTTTGGTCCAGGAGTGCCACCAAGGCCTGGAGGTTATCCTGGGTGTCCACTCTCACAGGCGTAGGAGTGGAAGTAGTAGAAGGGATGGGTTACGAAATCGCAACGGAAGTAACAGAGGGGGCGCGGGCGCCATCACCCTCGGAGTCAGGAGCCTCCGTATGCTCCTCCTCTTCTCGACCCACGGCCATCAGGGTCCT
The DNA here is from genome assembly GCF_036898095.1 of Palaemon carinicauda. Taxonomy (NCBI): domain Eukaryota; kingdom Metazoa; phylum Arthropoda; class Malacostraca; order Decapoda; family Palaemonidae; genus Palaemon; species Palaemon carinicauda. The sequence continues at coordinate 66,566,159 of NC_090733.1, forward strand.
TTCGGTGGTGTCCGACACTTCCGACAACCGTTCCACCTCATCAAGATGGAAGTCTTGAAGTGCGTCCGATACGTCTGGTTCAACCGTCAGCTGGACGCAGGGGATCTTTGGCTTGGGGATAACAGTATCCGCAGATGCCTTAGGAAAGAGCAGAGCTATCATCTTCTCACTAGGGAGAAAGGGCCCCATGGCGTTCTTCTGGAAACCACGCACCCATTTTCGTAGTTTCTCCCGAGCGATGTCCCCGGCCTCCGCAGATGGGGGGTCCTCGAATGCCTCATGGAGCAGGTCTTTGCAGACAGTGCAAACCTGAGGGTCCCAATACCGGAGAGTCCCTTGGGCAACGGAACAGCTGGCGTGGGTTTGGCACACCAGGTGCCGAACGCTGAAGAAGGCGCTCTCACACCGGATGTACTCCACCTGTAAAGAAGAAAGGGTTACACGAGTCTACAGAAGTCTGTATCATTGACTTGAAGTAATCTTAGATTAGTCTTGAAGTAATTTTACTTACAATATAAGATTCCTTTCCAAGTGTAAGCTTAGGATAGGTAAGCTGGAAATGAAGCAGAAATGAAGCAGAAAAGACAAATACTTGTGCATCCCGCCCAGCCAATTGCTGTGACCCCACACCATAACTAATTCTAGGGGCTCCTTCAGAGCGCCCTAAGAGGGGGAAGGAATATCCACACTGGATAAAGCATAGCTTAGACTTCCTCCAAGGTATTAGTAATGGTGAGAGGGGGAGCTGAGTTCATTCAGCATAGAGATTAAGGGGGGGAGAATTGATTCTCCCCGATTCAGGTAGGTCCCGGCATGCACAGAGTATACTAGAAGAATTTACTGCACAACTATACACCATAGTTTTCTGACTAGGGTATGTAGTATACCATAGATGTACTGGCTATCGTGTATAGCTATACAATAGACACTGCCGGCGCAGGGCCGGCAGGGTAGAGGTGACAGTCCACTGAAGTAGAATGATTAGGTGGTGCCGGCAGCGTGACGGAATGCCGGAAGTGCGCCGGAGGGCCGGCAAATCTCCATCAAGGGGTTGAATTGAATTGAATATGGGATTTAGGCATTAAGCCAAGCACTGGGGCATCAAAGGCCATTCAGCGCTATATAACGAAAATCATTCAATCATATCTGTACACTCACACCATTTAGTATCATTTTAACCTTTAATACAAATCGTAACACTTTCATACAATAAAATTTAGATGTGAAATAAATAGGGATTAAAAGGGTAAAATAAATAAATAAATTAATAAAATCAATTATAGCTCGTAATATAACCGAATACTTTGTATAAATTTTCTCAAGTTCAGGGTATTACAGTTTTCCCCCAGTATATCTCTTAACGGTTTGTCCTGGAGTAAATGTGTCCTCCTCTGGAGATTAAAAACAGGACAATCGACTAAAATATGTTTAACATCCATTGTCACTTGACAGGTATTACAAAGAGGGGCCTGTCTCCCTTCCCCACTCTTCATTAAATAATTGTGCGTTGCATGTGTATGGCCAATACGCAGCCTAGTTAAAATAATGGTATCCCTTCTACTTGTAGAATTACAACATGACCATTTATCCACCAATGGGTGGATTTGTTTCAATTTTGTATTGGTGGTCAGTTCAGACCATCGAGCTTGCCACTTATTTTTACAGTAAAGATGAATCTCACTTTTAAGATCTTTGTAAGGAATACTCAAGGGGGATGGATTACTTAGCCCTGAAGCTTCCTTTGCTGCCTTATCAACTTGTTCATTCCCATCCAACCCAACATGGGCAGGGACCCAAGAGAAGTGAACACTGATACTCTTCCTAGATTGCAGAAGTACTAACCAGTCCTGCACCTCTTGTACTAGATGATGGCCTGGCATAATTTGTTTTAATGAGAGTAAAACACTATTGGAATCCGTAAAAATTGTATAAAAACTATTTTGGTTGCCATTTTTAAAAATATGTTGGACTGCGAGAATTATTGCGTACAGCTCAGCAGTAAAAATTGAACAAGAGTATGGGAGTTTCCTTCTAATAACAATATCCCCCACCACAGCTGCACTTCCAACTCCTGCAGCCGATTTGGAGCCATCTGTAAAAACATGTTTCCCATGATGTTGAGCAGCATGATTTAAAAACTCACTTTTCATTACCCTACTAGGTAAGGTATTTTTCCCTCCTGCCGTAAAACATACTTTAACAGGTGGATTACACCAAGGAGGAGACTTGGGATATCCTACCTCTGCTATCTGTGCTGTTAACAAGCCTACTTCTCTAGCATCATTTTTCAGCTTTACTTCCAAAGGCTTAGGCACTCTAGATCTGTTAGGAGCCCGATCTAAAGGCGCCCTAACATATTTACAGTTAGGATTGTTTCTCACAGCAAGGGACCTAGCTTAAAACCTCAAACTCAACTCCTCTCTGCGAATGGAAAGGGGAGGTATGCCAGAATCAACATAGAGACTGTCAATGGGAGATGTTCTGTAAGCACCTGTGCAGATGCGAAGCCCAGCATTGTGAACAATATCAAGTTTTCCAAGTAAAGTCTTTGTAGCTGACCCATATATTTGGCATGCATAGTCTAACTTGCTCAGACACAAAGATGTATAAATTCTAAGCAAAGTTGTTCTATCAGCACCCCAATCAAAATGTGATATCACTTTCAGAATGTTCAGTGACTTCTTAACCCTGATAGATAGGTCATTTATATGGGGACCAAATGTCATTTTCTTGTCGAAAATTACTCCAAGAAACTTGACACTATCCTCATATGGCAAAATACAATCATTTAAGAAAAGGGTGGGGATCTCTTCCCTTTTACGAGTACGAGTAAAGCGAATGGCTTTGGTCTTCTGAGGAGAAAACATGAATCCGCGAGAATTTGCCCATGCGGAAGCAGCATTTATTGCAATTTGAAGATTTTGGCATGCTTGTAGTGCAGATGATCCACTACAATAAATTGCAAAGTCATCGACAAATAGTGATCCTTGTATGCCAGGAGGTATGTAACTAATGAGACTATTAATAGCAACAGCAAACAAGGTCACACTCAATACGCTGCCTTGGGGGACACCTTCTTCTTGCATGTAGGATGAAGATAGTTCTGACCCTACTCTCACTTTAATGGAGCGGTTTGATAAAAATTCTTCAATAAAAGAGAACATATGTCCTCCTATACCCCACGAGGCCAATTGCTTTAAAATACCACCCCTCCAGGTGGTGTCATATGCCTTTTCAAGGTAAAAAAAGACACCCACCACCTGGTTTTGGTTAGAAAAAGCATTTGAAATTTCCCTTGATAACATCAGCAAAGGGTCTAGAGTACTTCGGTTCTTCCTAAAACCAAACTGTCTGTTAGATAAAAGATTTTTTGATTCTAGATACCACACAAGTCTGTTGTTGATCCTTCTCTCAAATAGTTTGCATATGCAACTGGTCAAGGATATGGGCCTATAACTAGATGGCAGTTCTGGGTCTTTACCAGATTTGTGGCCTGGAATTACAATTGAAGTATGCCAGGAATCAGGAGATGTATGGGAAGCCCATAGACCATTAAAGGTTTCTAATAAAAATTCCTTGGTATCCACTGGAAGATGTGATATCATTTCATACCGGATGCCATCCTCACCTGGGGCAGTTAAAGAAGAGCTGGAGATAGCATTTTGCATCTCCTCCATACTAAAAGGCAGGTTAAAAGCTTCAGTATTTGAAGAAGCAGGAGGAACAACAGATGTTGATGCTCTAATTTGTTGAAATGCTGGGGAATAGTTGTCAGCACTTGATACATGAGCAAAGTGCTTAGCAAGAACCTCTGCTACATCTTTGGGGTCAGATATATATCTATTATTTTCCCTTAATATTGGTAGAGGCTTAGGGACGAATTTACCTTGAAGTTTTCTAATCTTGTCCCATATTTCCTTTGAAGGAGTTTTGGTATTAATATTAGATATATATTTCTTCCAAGATGCTCTCTTTGCTTTTTTAAAAATTCTTTTTTGTTTGGCACAGGCTCTGAGATATGCTATTCTATCTGCTAAATAGTTTGTCCTCAAGTATCTTCTGAAGCAAGTTCGGGTCACTTTTCTTGCGTTGGCACATTCTTTACTCCACCAAGGAACTACAGAGCGATGAGGTAAACCGCATGTTTTAGGTATAAACTTGCTAGCATTATCATCAATAATATTTTCAAGATGTTGATAGGCATGCACTGGAGATGTAAATTCATCATATTCTTTATCAGTGTGTGAACAGTTTTCATAAGCTGCCCAGTCTGCCTCATCTATCTTCCATTTTGGTGGACACTGAGAAGGAAGATTATGGACATAATTTAACATTATTGGCCAATGGTCACTGCCATGTAGGTGTTCATTTACTGACCAAAGGTAGTCCAATCGAATGGATGAGGAACAGATTGACAAATCAATGGCTGATGTAGAGTTGTGGAATACATCATACCTAGTTGGAGAACCATCATTCATTAGTATTACATCATTGTTGTCGATTAATTCTTCAACAAGATTACCCCATCTATCGCACACATTTCCACCCCATAAAGTATGCTTTGCATTAAAATCACCCATTAAAATAAAAGGGGCAGGAAGCTGATTGATCAAGTCTTGGAGGTCAGAAAGTCTAAGCCTTCTTGGATTACCAGCATGATCTAAGAGGAAAAGTTCTAAGGATGGTTCAATATATAGCGAGCATAAAGTAATTTTTTTCCCGATATGAGTTCTAACTGCACATGCCTGTAGTGGTGTATTGAGTGGGATTGTTTCAAATTTTACAGATTTGTGAATAATAAAACCTGTACCACCTTGAGCTCTTGCAGCTTGCAAAGGAGGGGATCTACAAAGATGATAATCGAGTCCAGGATTAAATGGTTTGTCACCGATCTTGGTTTCCTGTAGGCAAATTACCTTCGTGTCTGAGTCCCTGGTTAAAGTTTTTATTTGCTCAATGCTAGTACTTAGACCTCTGCAATTCCACTGGATGATAGACATTATCTTTTGTTATTATTTTTCTTTGTCTCATTTGTCTTTTGGGACTTTTCAGATGAAGCCATGTAAGGCCTGGAGATGGAAGGCTTTACTAGGCCACCACTCTTCTTTTCTTTCTTTCTAGAATCTTTATAAGAGTCAACCTTAGGATCATGAGCAGTAGGGCACTTACCTGACTTAGATGAAGGTGAGGATGATGGGGACCTTTTCCTCTTTGTAAGATCTTGTTTTCCAATCTCCATCAAATCAGGTAGAGATTCTGCCTGAGACAATACATTTAAGGTGGTGGAAGCCACATTGGCTTCCTTGGAGGATTGTGCTAGAACTTCAACAGTTCGAGCACTTAACCCAGAAGGCTGGGCTACTACCTCTAGGGGAGATGCTCCTATCGGTGACAATACTTTTGGTGTGTTGGACACCATATTGACCTCTTTGGAGGTTTGTGCTCTGGCTTTTATAGCCTGAGCACTTGACCCAGATGGCTGGGCTACTACCACTAAGGGAGATGCACCTGACAGGCCAGGTGCTGCCCTCCATCAAGGGGGAACCCCTCCCAGCCATCAGTCTATGTGGTAGAGAGAGGGCGAAACCTCAGGATGATGGCAGATCGCCGGCAAGTCGGTGGCCCCCGACAGTCGGCAAGCAACCGGCGTAGGTACTCCAACACTGACATCAATCAATGAGACAGAGAGGATACAGGGCTAGCTGACGGCTGTTGCTGGCAGGGTAGTGTGGCAGTGGACCGGCACTGATAAGATAGAGAGAAAGAATAGAAGGGGGGAAGAGCGGTAGCTCACTACCCAAAACTCATCTTCTTCCGGAAGGAGTGTTCAAATGAAAGGGAGAGGATGGCAACCTTTCATCCAGCCGCAACAGAGCCGGCAGTCGGCTAGAGTTGCGGGTGGCGGCCCAAGGGAGGACCGAAGAACACTCTAAGATAGTGAGGTCTTACGCCAGCAGACCGACCTGTTGTATGCTATCCCATAGTTCAACTATATGCGGGAAGCCTAGCAGTTCGGACTAAACAACGAAAGGACCGGGCCGACCCCACAACCCACCGGCACGCGGTCGAGTTGTAGGATGGTGGACAGAGGTGTGATGGCTAGGCCATCACTAAAGGACAGAGGGAGAAGGGGCGAGGGTCCTGAGGGGGAGTGTAGGGGAAGGTGTGAGTCCTCACCGACACTCCGGGGGGGGAGGGGGGTTCTGTTTCAGTACCAGCACTATCCCAGGTGTAGGAAGAATTCGTTCTCCAGCCTAGGGTAGGTTAGTACAGTGAAGGCACAGCACTAATGTACCATCCTAAACTATAAAGAAACAGAATCCCATGGCCTGCCTAACCTAGGCCAGGGGAATATGTCCCCAGACCAGGGAAGGCAGGTGTAGGACAAGTCGCCAGGCCACAGGGAGGAAGGGTCGTAACTTTACCAGGTGTGGACTAGGGGGAAGGGCAGAGGCCCCCCCCCACCTTTGCCGGCCAGCAGAGACCAAAAGGAGAGTTCATTCACCTAATGGGGTGGCTGGGGGACAAACGACTGGTACACTGAGGTTCTGTCCCAAACTGAAAGCTCATGTACTATGGCTAAGAGTGGGGAAAGAAAATCCTAGCCTAACCTCACTTGAATACGATTCAAGGTAAGGAGGGCTAGGATGTAGCCTAGTCTACCTCAGAAGGAGGAGATTACCTTGGATAAGGTAACTGGGGAAGTGAGAAAGTATACAAGAGCCCTAGCGTTAGGTTAGGGGCAAGGGAGTCGACTACCAAGATCATCGAAACCCCTTGTATACTTCCTAGAAGGAGAAAAACATGTGCAATCACTGAATCTTATATGTATAAATGCCTGACATCTTCATTTCGTAAATTAACACTAGGAACACTTATTATATCATGCATGAAAGTAAACAAAAATGCCTAGGCTATCGAGCCTAGGGGCTAGGCTAGCAATCTAGCATACGAATTCGGCTACCTACACTCGCCTAAATTGAATACTGTTGGCATAATATAACTAATTCCTAGCAATGAAGACTAAATAACTAATGCTGATAATTAGTTACAAGACCAGGAATGTTGTTCTGGCTAACTAAATAAAGCATGCGAAGCGAACAACAGTGTCGGCGTCATGACACCTCCGGTCAAGGCACAGCTCTGCCACAAAATACGGTATTTTAAGATAAAAAGGCGTTACTTTACGGCCAGAGCTGATTTATACAATACAAGAATATGGTACTCAACTTTCTAGAAGAAAGCGAGGCAGAAGATTGCGACATAATGGCAACACAAGCAAATACAGTAACTGGGAAAAAGCACCTGGTCATAAACTCTATGTAAGAAGGAATGAGGAAGGCGCGCAACGGTGACGTCAACCAAGATGGCGGCGGTTATGATGTCACAGAGTACCGTAACAGTAACGAAGAAGGAGAACTTAGTAACGGCTCCTCCCATAGCTTGCCACACTTCCCCCTCGGAGTGTAAACGCTATGTGGGGTGCAGATAGTTATGTGGCGTGTCAAGCATACGTCCCGTTATTATACGATATCCTAAAGGGAAACCTTATGGGTACTCGCGCCAGAAGTTAGAATTCTGTAAAACCTTTAGTTTAATTCTCTGGGAATATCTACTGTAGTCATATATACCCTTAAGAAGCTACTGAAGGAACCTTCCATCAGGACGACATGGCTTGAGCCCAAAAAGAACCAAGAAGAGAGGGAAACATGAAAAAAAAAAAAAAGAGTACAAAGCCGGAACATTCATACTAAAACTCTGGCAACAATGAGAGGCTGCTGGCAAATCATGACACCCTTACACCAAGTGTATTAGTAAACTTAGGGTTTAAATACCTTGTTTAAGGAGCCTTCATGTAGGAATAAACAATAAAAGTACAAAGTAAAGTTATCATTATAGTGTTATCTTCATTTTTCTAAAGAAAAATGCAAAAATTTATTGCCCAATCTTTGGGAGCTCATACATCAAAAACATACTTTTTTTCTCACTTATTTATTGTTCAATTTTAGAAAGAACGATATAATTGAAAAGAGGAATAAAAATCACAATTTTGTGTACCAGAATTTGATTTTCCTTTTCATCCTTTTTTTCATCATTATTTTACGTTTAGACTTGGAAAATTAAGAAAAAATTCATTAAAAAAAGAAAAAGGAAAATAAAAAAATCTGACACACAGAATTATTCAATTTATAAAGTCGTTTTGATGGTATGATATTCAATACAATTGGCGTCATATTAGTGGAGAAAAACGTACTGTACCTAAAAAAAGATTTTAAAAATCAAGATTTTTACTAAATCAAAGTTTTTGATCTAATGACTTCAATTTTTTATATGATGACAGTACAGTATTATATATGTCTAAAACATATACTGTATAGAAATTGTGAATTTTGAATCGTTAGAAAAAAATGCAGGACATAGCTGGGCAGAGAGGGAGGGAAGGGGCACAAAGCACATCCAGGTCAAAGGAATGCAGGCCGTTTGAAATCATCGGGCCATGAGATTTTTTATCGGGAAGTATAAACTCCCGTAAAGCGAGGGATGACTGTACACTGGAAGTTTCTGGTTTACGAATGTTGCAGGAAGTTCAAACTTTCTTGGCTATATATTGTTTCAAAGACCATTCGGAGCCTACTATCCGAGTCCCCGTGCTCAGGTTGCCTGTAGCAAGTTCCTTTTGCCCGGGACGAAAGGAGCTGGAATGGCTGTGAAAAGTAACTGGTTATTTGTTTATGTGGGACATAAACTTAGAGTTATCGCTCATCAGCACAAACGGAGAGCCATGAAAGGAGCTGATGGAATTGCTCGAGGGCTAGAAAGGCTGTCCTCATTTCCAGGAGGTTTATATGGCACTGTCACTCAGATTCGGACCAAAGCTCAAATACCGTGAGTTGCAACAGGTGAGCCCCTCACCCTTCTTTTGATGCAACTGTGAAGAGCAACAAATCCAGGGGAGGAGAGAAAAGGTCTACTCACTGAGCAGTTGGTGTCTAACACTCACCAACTCAAGTCTCTCTTCTGCTCTAGACCTAATGGCACCAAGGTGTTCGGTGGGTCGAGGTGCTGAGACCAAAAGTTCTTCAACTGCCACTGTAGAGAACGAATGAGTAGACGGCCATTGGGAACCAACTTCTCAAAAAGTTAGGTGTCCCAGCAGTCTTTGCCAAAGCTCTGCTGGTAACTTGACCCACGAGAGAAAGGGTTAAGCTACCTCTCTAATCTCTCTATTCGTTCCTTGGGCAGGAAGTTTGGACATGATTTCCATCCCTAGATATACCGTACTATATCCTGAAAATATTGCAAATGCAACTTTGTAATTCACCACAATCCCCAGATCCTGGTAAAAGGCAAGTAGCCTGTCTCAGTGGAGAAAGGTCTCCCTCGAGTCTGCTAGAACTAGCCAATCATCTAGATAACGAAGGAGACGAATGCCGTTCTTGTGAGCCCAGGTGGACACTAGGGTGACGTACCGAGTAAACACCCGAGATGCTGTGGACAGGCCGAAACGCAGAACCTTGAACTGCTAAATCTTTCTGCTTAATGTGAATCTCAGGTACTTCCTTGAGGATGGATAAACCGGGGTCTGGTAATATGCATCTTTGAGATCAAACAACTTCAGTAAAGCCTGGAGTCTGACAGCCTGCCTGACCGTCTGAGCGGTCTCCACCTTGAACGGGGTTTGCTGGACAAACTCGATCAAGGCTGAGATATCAATGGCTGATCTCCAGCCTCCAAACGCCTTTTCTACAGGAAATAACCAACTGTAGAACTCTGGAGAACCTTCGTGGATCCATTCATGTAGGAATCTGAAATCGTCGGACGAAGAGTCAGAGGAGGGCGAGAGTGTGAACGGGACAATGTACCCATCTCTGAGTACAGAGACTGACCATGGTTGTTTGGCCCCGTGGAGCAGCATCAACCTCTGCCAACTGCTCTTCAGGCATCTCCCTACTCGTGAACTGGTCGGGAGAATGCCCTCCTTAGCGAGAGCAACCTCGTCCTTGCCCCTCTTTGAGCACTTAAGTTGAAAGGGCTATTTGGGACCTTGGGGTTGTGGTGCCTGCGTCTTCTGCTGCAAACTCTTCATGGGAGAAGCTCTATGCGGTGGCAGCACTCCTTAGTAAGCGCCTGAGGTCATAGCCGTATGGTGGAGGGAGTCCTGACTTGCCTTCCTCCATCTCTGCCACTGACTCAAAGTCCTCCACGTTGAAGATGGAGGGACCATCCATTGAGGAGTTGTGTAACCTCAACGCCTATCTCTTTGGTACCTGTCGCTGAAATTTTGAGACCACAGCGTCACGTCTCCTCCAAAACCCAGTTGACCCACTAGTTCACAATGTTCTTTGTTGTGAACTTCAGATTTCTAGTAACTGAGAGGAGGAAGGCTGACATAGCTTCCCTCTTCTGAAGAGTAGTTACTATGAATTATAAGGATTTTGGACGACTCAAAAGACTTTTTAGTCCATCTGCGGAGACTCCATTTGTTCTTTGGTAGAGCGATTTAGTTTAAGCATTCAGAGGGTTTTTATGATCTTGTCTAACTTATTCTTGAACTTGTTTACCATGTTACTGTTTACTACATCCACTAGAAGTCTATTCCAAGTATTTGCTATTTTGTATGCAAAGAAATTGCCACATTAGGTGGTGTTGTATGTTCTCAATTTCAGTTTGCATCTATTACCTCTAGACTGATTTGTGCTAAGCGAGAGTAGATTGTTGTAATCTACAACAGAAAAGTCCTCGATCTTGACAAGGTAGCCTACTGTTCCCAACCAGTAGTCAAGCCATGAAACAGATTGCAGAGAGCACTTTACAACCCGTTCCATGTTAGCAGCGTCTTCCGCAGAAAAGTGCACAGGCAAGGTTGCCAGTTTGGCCAGAGAATTGTTCCGAGTCGGACCAGAATTTCCAGATCTAACGGTAGAGGAGATGGATCATCCTCCACAATATCATAATACTTCCTCTGCCATATGTACGAAGGAGGAAATAACTGAGAGGAGTTCACCGACCGTAAGGACTATGATGTTCCCACCACCTGGGCATAAGCCCTCGCCCTCTTCTTTGTCGCCCTAAAACCCCTTGATAAAGGTAAGGCTACCCTAGTCTTGGTGGATCTTGGCGTGACATAGAAGAGATCCAGGACTGTGTCCTTGCCCTCTGCCAGAACTTGATCTGATTCCCTTAGTGAGTTGACCTACCTTATGCAGGAGAGGACTTGCAGAAAAAGAAGGTCCGCTTCTTTCTGCTCCAGGGGAGAGATATTAGGGGTAGCTGAACCATCGTTGATGGTTTCCTCCTCCTCCAAGGTAGCACCCACAGCAGTTATTTCTTGAAGAGGAATGAGCTCTCAGAGGAAGGACACTGTGTTCCGGTCCTACTGAAATAGACGCTGGGGCCGACCGACGTTCCCCTTGAAGTTGGCGATCACCCATTGAGTGCCCATACTTGGGGATTGTCTTATTTTCCTTTCTTTCTTGTAGACGAATGTTAAAATCTGCAGGAAAAGAAGAACCCTCCTTTCTCTCTTGTCTCCTTAGGCCCTGCAGCTTCAGAGGGAAAAGGAGAAGGAGCCTCTGCCACAGCAGCAGGAGGCTCAGATCGGTCCAACTCTAAAGGCGACAGCCTATAGTTTCTGTGAATGATGATGCCCTGCTAGTTCGTGAATTAATTGCCTCTGCCGGGGGAGTATTTGCCCTCTCATTTCGTTTACTCCTCTGAGGACACCTAAGGAGAAAGTGGCCTAGCGGCAGCAAAAGAAGGAACCTGCCTAGCAGAGCTACAGCATCTAGGATCAGTAGGACCTTCACTCCACTTGGAGGAAGTTGAAGCCTCCAAAGGAGTGGTCGGAATGTCCAGGGGTGGAACTGTTGGAGAAAGATCAGTTGATCCAGAGACTGCCTGCTTCACTGCCTGGGTAAGATCCAGGAACCAGAGAGCACCTTTCTAAAAATGGAACTGTTCCCGGATGATTGTTTCCTTGACTTAGATGGAGTGGCAAGGAATGTGAGTGTACGAGAGGATGTAGACTTGTGCCTTTCCCTGTGATCAGCCTCCCTAGGTCTGCGCAGGTACAGCTACCTTACCTTGCAGTGGATAATGAGGTTCCTCTCGCAAAGTAGACCGAAGGCGAGGCGAGCGTTGGCGAGGTGAGAGATAGCGAGGTGAGTGTTGACGAGGTGAGAGTTAGCGAGGTCAGCGTTGGCCAGGTGAGAGCTGATAAGATGTACTTGTGCACACTCCCTCTCAGTGTGCACAGATTAAAAGAAAATTATACCGAAATAAATAAAAGGAACCTATTTAAGAACCAACCTTCAAAAAACCAACCTGTTTGAGCTAAGGTTTCAAAGACGCACAGTTTCTATTCACTATTACATGTTAACAAAAATAGAAAATATACTTAGCGACTTTGAACTTTCCAAATTGGTGGCTCCTTGGAATTGTAGAAGTTGGTTCCTTCTTGTTCTTTAAATCACGTAATTTTTAGAGAAAGCACTGTTAGTGTGGCGGAGGTTTTAGTACCACTACTCGGAAGGAAAAATACTCTCCCCATTTTAACTTTTCCGCCCTACCGCACACTATTGAACTAGTTTATCGGAAGAGCTAACCGGTAACAATCGATTATTTACGACCGTACAACTCTACTAGTACTTTAATTCGCGGCATCTCTCAAATAATTATACTAATTATTTATACTTTTATTTATAATATTCGATCTATTTATTTATTAATTATTTATTTAATTTAAAAAGAACGAAATATACTTCCCAATACTTAATTAGTTTGATTAGTATTTCGCCTCTTATTATTTACTAAAGTTAGACATTTCTATGCCAACCCTGAAATTTCTTTTATTTTACAACACATTCCCCTTAGAGGATTGCAATATAGACTATTGCAATGAACCCAATGTACTTGCCTTATAATTATTTACTAATACATTAACATTTATTAATGGTTATCACAAATTGTGGATAACTTTCTTATCCTCTCTCACTTCTTTAAAGAAGTAAGAGTAGCATTTTAAATCCTCACTGCAACAGTGTAGCATTTTAATTATGAATATATTTATTAAAACTATTTTTTAAATCCTCACTGCAACAGTGTAGAATTTTTTAATTATGAATATTTATTAATACTACTTATTTATTACTAATATTTACAAATATATACCATGCCTTATAAGGCATCAATATTATCCCTCATCATTTTAAGAAATCTATCTGTAGCTTTCCTTTTGGGTCTACTAGACTGGCTCGGGTGAATTGACCTACTGTTATTACCCTCGTTTTATTCTTGTGATTTAGCCACTACCTCATTATTACAGTTTCCATTCACATTCGTCTGGGTCGGAGTTTCTGCCTGACTTATAGATATTTCCATTGGATACAGATTGGATATTTAATGATATTCAATTGCTCCATTTCCTTGCTTAAGTTTGACTGTTCTTACTTTATTATCAAAACCCAATACAAGTTCCAATACTCAACCCATCATCCAAAAAGGTCTTGATTTATTTACTGCTTTAATTAGCACAATATCCCCAACTTTTATTCTATTCTCCCATTTATTTTGATACACGTTTCTACTATGTTCCCGGAGACTTAACAAGTAATTTTCATACCACAATGTTTTAAAGTTGTTCAATATTTCCTCTTGGGTGTTAAGAGCTTTATACAATGAGGATGAATCCTGTTCACCTCGCCATACATCCTCCCCATTCTTCCTCAAAACGAGATGAATTACTATAAAGTCTCAAGAAAGAATTTGGAGTAATGAATTCAAGGTTAGGAGTACTAGCTCTATAAGTCAGGGGTCTTGAATTTACAGCTAGTTTTACATTTGATAGTGTGGTCATTAATTCAAAATAAGTTAATCTTGCCCTTCCAATAACCTTATAAAGGCAACCTTTCAAGACTCTTATTAACCTTTCCCAAGCAGCTCCCACCCAAGCCGAATATAAAGGGATTCTGATATGCTTTATTTGACACTTCTCCATTTCATCTAGGAACTCCTTTGATTTTAAAGAAGTTTCCAAAATGTTACCCCCTTTAATAAATGTTTTAGCATTATCACTATAAAAATATTGAGGAATGGAGTACATATTACAAAATCTCTTTAAAGCCAAAATAAAATTTCTTGTGGACATATCTGGTAATAGTTCAAAATGCACTGCTCTTATATTCAAACAAGTGAATACCAAAACAAACATTTTGACTGTTCCTCCACTTATGTCATCTTTAACGCAGAAATGTCCAGTATAATCTATTCCTACATGATCAAAGGGCTTTATCAAATTCATATGATGCTTAGGCATGTCGACTACTTTTGGATATTTATAAGCCAGAGCATTATACTTTTGACATACTTTACAATTCCTTATTTCAGTCTTAACTGCCACTAACCCTTTAGAGATCCAAAACCCTTGTTCCCTAAGAAAATTTAAGGTAGTACCAGTACCCAAATATTGCACCTTTTCATGACAATAATTAATGATTAAAGATGTCAATTTATGCACTTTTGGAAGCAACACAGGATTATAAACATTATAGTCAAAATATAAGCACTTAGCAATCCTTCCTCTAGACCTTAATATGTCATCTTCATCTATAAATAGATTTAAATTAGAGACTAGAGAAGGAACATTTTGTTCTGATTTTACTTCTTTTTTTCAGGAATTCTATTTCCTTAGAGAAGCATTCACTTTGAGCTATTTTAATCCAATACTTTTTGGCCCTTTCCCTTGGATCTCCACCCTTTACTTTGCATAAAGGTCTAAAGAAATAACTAGTGTATTTGACAAGCCTTTCATAACTAGAAAATTTATTAATATTCAAAAAGCCAGTGTTTACTTTCACTATTTCCACATAATTTACATTTACTTTACCTTTATGTTGTGGAGACAAACTCATTAAAGGATATTTAGGCCATCTTTCAAAATTATCATTTAACCATTCTGGTCCCTCCAACCAAAATTTCCTATTCTCTAAAAACTTATTATAAGACAACCCTCTCGTCAACAAATCAGCAGGGTTTTGTTCTGTATGCACATAATTATACTTTACAGGTACTTTAAATTATTTAACATTTTCACTCTTAAGTTCATCTACTTCTAATATCCTATTTCTTATAAATTTAGATTTTACTTTAGACTCCTTAGTTATTATCCAATTCAATACAACTTGAGCGTCCACACAAATATTTGCAAATTGGAACTGAATATTCCTATAAGTTTCCATAAGTGTAGGTAGACATTTTAATGCTAAAATCACCCCCATTAATTCTAAAGTGGGCACACTATGCTCATTTCCCTTTCTTAGAGGAGCCAATTTTGATTTTGCAAACAAAAAACAGCTTTGATTGTCATCAGAACATGCATACATTACAAAACCATAAGCTTCAGTTGAGCTGTCACAAAATACATGAAGCCCATATGTTTTTTGTTCATTTAAAGCCTGACGAGGAAAAGATAACTCTGACAGCATTTCAAAATCTCTACTTATGCTTTTCATCTCATTTTTTATCTCTTTTGGTACTTTTTGATCCCATTCTACTTCTAATTTCCATACTTTTCTCATTAATACCCTCCCTCTTATACTTACTGGCAAGGTAAAATTCAGTGGATCAAAAACTTTAGAGATCTGAGACAAAACTTTTCTTTTAGTGTCAGCAGCAGCTTCCACACTACAAGGTGCCAGACTTAAAGTATCACTATATACATTATACCTATAACCTGAAACTTTCTCTTCTATACAATTATATTCAACTAGCCTTCCTTCAGCCTCCATGATTTTCCTTAATTCAAGTTAATTAGAATTCCATGACCTCAAGGTAAATCCTCCTTCTTGCATTCTTGATGCACAAAGATTATATAATTCCTGTAATTCATCAATATTATGACCTGTGATTATTAAATTATCTACATAAAAATTATTTTCTAAAATTTCTCTACACTTATCCTCAGGATACATCTTAGCATGGTGCTTCATAACATAATTAAGAATGAAAGGTGAAGATGTATAACCAAAAACTATACTCTTATATCTATAATATACTAATTTACTTCCTCTTTTCCAGAAAAAACAAAACCTGTTCTTATCATATTCTTCTGAAAGCTTTATCATTAAAAACGCCTGTTTGATATCAATTAGCATAACATACTCGTTTGTTCTAAAATAAAATAATAATTTCAAAATAGAACCCATTAAATCTATTCCTGAGTATGCAGCTTCATTTAGTGAAGGCAACTCTTTATTAGTCTTTAAGGAACAATTGAAAACAGGTCTTATTTTGGTTGTTACTTGTTCATCTGTTCTTATTACGGGGCTATGAGGTATCCAAGTATAATTATCATAATCAGAAGGTGATACATTTATTTCTTCTATGATTCCATCTTTTAATTGATTATCAAAAACTTCCTCATATTTACTTAATAGTCCTTTTCTATTAAGATGTTCCATTGTTCTATCCAAAACCTTAAGGGCTATAAAATGATTAGAAGGCACTTGAGAAATTTTTTCAGGGTACCAAGGTAATTTAACATGATAATAACCCTCCTTCAAACTAATACCTTCTTCGAAATTTTCTATTTGATGTTTATCAAATGAGGCCAGCTCCTTATCATTAGTTTTAATACCCATAGATTCAAAACTAAACAGATTTTCCAGCCCATTATCTACTTCACTGTCAGACAAAATATGTTCCAATGGATTAAAATATGATTTAAGAGGATCCATAATTAAGTTAACCATAGTTTTGGTCTTCATACTAACTTGCTTTGCCTTTGTCTGAGTTTCAAACAAGGACTTTCTTTGATAAGAATTAAGAAAGTTTAATGCATTTCCTACTGGGGCTATCCTTCCATTCAATATGAAAAAAAAACCACCACCACACTTCTGAATGGACACGGAGAAATACTGAATTATATCCATACCTATCAGAATATCTACTTCTATCAATTCATGATTTCTTTCTTCATAAAAGGTTTCATCAGCCAAACTTTTGTTCTCTGATTTCAATCTATCTATTATCTGGTTCATACCTGGCACTTCATAGGAAATATTCATCGCTTCGTCTATTAATAAAGGCACAAATGCTAATCTAGTTCCTATCTTTATACCAGTTGACATTTGTTTGAATTGTTTAGTTTCTTGACCTTTATATGTATGCACTTCATGTTCCAATTCATATAAACTTTCATATTCTGAACACATATCTTTGGAAACATGTTTCACTATATAGGACCTCTGACTACCACAATCCACCAAACCCCTTACTTTACGACATCTCTTTCCATTCTTCAACTCTAGGGTCAATGTTGGTAAAATATTACTGATATCCATATTTCTGGATGCATAGCACAAATTTACACTAACATTAGTCTTGGTAGTTTTTTCTTGATTAGGGCACAAAGGTGTTATATGTTCTCTTTTCTTCCAAATCAAACATTTAAACCTCATCATACCTTTTTTCCCATATCATTCAGATTCTTTGTGACCAGAACCTGCACACCTAGTACACAGAGATAATTCTACTATTCTGGCTAACTTAGACTCATAGGTTGAATAAGTTTCACACTTTCCTAAAGTGTCTCCATCAGAAAAGCATAATTTGCAATGACTTTTAAAATTTTTATTTGCAGCTACCAGTGTCAAAATTTTGTACTGTGGGAATTTTTTGCTCAACTTCATTTACCTGCACTACTGATAGACTTCTGCCATTTGGTTTTTTACTGTCTCTGTACAACTTTTTATTCACAGATGTAGTTCTACTTAAAGTTTTCAAAGCTTCTTTATAGTTGGAAAATATCTCTGACAAGGTAGGATAATTTTATTTATAAACTCCTTCACTACTACTTTAGGGAGCTTACTCATTATCAAATGACTCACAAGAATATTACCAGCAGAACCCTCTTCCAAGAAATCTACATTATAATGCTGCAATTCATGTAAATAAGATCTAACCTCTGCTATAAAATATTTAACATTGGAAAACTCAATATCATTATCATCACTAGGGACAGCTTTTAATATATTTTTTAGTGTTTCATCTATTATGAAATCCTTATCTAGGAATTCATCAGTCAGCAAATCTAATGCTACTGCGTAATTCTTATCAGTAATAGACAAATGTGATACTTGTTTTAGTGCATACCCCTTTAAGTAACCAACCAGATATGATAATTTAGCCGAAGCTGATAAGTGATTTCTAGAACCAATTACATTATTAAACTGATTCAAGAAATTATGAAAAGCGAATTTATCTTTCTCTTTGCCATTAAAAGTGCCACAAGTTAAAGTAGGAGGTTTACCATCACTCATACAATCACTGAAGTCTTTTACAGAAATGCCAACACTTTCATCTCTTTTTTGAACCAAATAATCTTCATAAGCATCTAATTCTATTGAAACATTAATTTTGTATTGAGCTTGATCATCTAGTTCATTATTAAAACACTGTTCATCTCTGATTCCTAATTCAGTTTTTTCCATTAGCAAATTAATTAAATCATTGCAGTCACTTACTTTACTTAATTCCAATTCCACTTCACTGACCTGTTTTTTACACAAAGATGAATGCAATGTTCCAGTATCGTGCAATTCCTGCAACCTTTTACAATATATAGTGATTTTTCGTTTATGAGTGGCTCTTTTACTCCTCAAAACTTTAAGTTTTTCTTTAACCTCATCCAATGGCAACTTATTTGGGTTTTCCCCAAGATAATCCAATAATTCACTGCTACTAGCCATAATGCAAAGCGAAAAAAATGGATATTGAAATTATATAAAATTAATTTTAAAATTACAGTTCAACAATGAGGTCCATTCAACCCAGCCCTTTATCATTATTTTATCAGGTTTCTCATCCCTAATTAACTCAAAACAATTCAGGATGATCCAAAAAATACTGAATCATTTCTAGGGTAGGCTAGGAAATGCAATTCAAAATTAACAGAGGCAACAGACTTCAAATCCCTAGCATAAGAATACCCAGTAACTAAAAATTTCATATTAATTCAGGCAAGGATAAGAAAATGAAATAAAAGAACGACCAAATCCCTAATACAACTGAACACGGGACTGACCGAACGTTCTAACATCAAATGGGCGATCGAAACGGAAGTTAGGCTTGCGACGAAAGCTCCAAGTTACCGACAAATTTCACATTATATTACTTATCTATATATACTATTATTAACGCAAACATTTACGATAAATATCTAATCTCCAAACTAAAAAAAGGAACAATTTGGAAATATAAAAGAAAATTATACCGTAATTAATAAAAGGAACCTATTTAAGAACCAACCTTCAAAAATCCAACCTGTTTGAGCTAAGGTTTCAAAGACGCACAGTTTCTATTCACTATTACATGTTAACAAAAATAGAAAATATACTTAGCGACTTTGAACTTTCCAAATTGGTGGCTCCTTGGAATTGTAGAAGTTGGTTCCTTCTTGTTCTTTAAATCACTTAATTTTTAGAGAAAGCACTGTTAGTCTGGCAGAGGTTTTAGTACCACTACTCTGAAGGAAAAATACTCTCCCCATTTTAACTTTTCCACCCTACCGCACACTATTGAACTAGTTTTTCGGAAGAGCCAAACGGTAACAATCGATTATTTACGACCGTACAACTCTACTAGTACTTTAATTTGCTGCATCTCTCAAATAATTATACTAATTATTTATACTTTTATTTATAATATTCGATCTATTTATTTATTAATTATTTATTCAATTTAAAATGAACGAAATATACTTCACAATACTTAATTAATTTGATTAGTATTTCGCCTCTTATTATTTACTAAAGTTAGACACATTTCCATGCCAACCCTGAAATTTCTTTTATTTTACAACAAGATAAGGTGTAGTCTACCTGTGCTTGCCTATCTACCTACTCATAGCGAACAGAGCTCGCTAGCGAGTAGAACTCACCTGAGCTATAGACATTGCTTCTTGCGCTTGCAATACGGATATAAATGTAGAGCGCACACCTTTGTCGCAGATGAGCTCACCCGCCCACCTCGCTAGGTGGTACGGTAAACAACGCTGAGTAAGACTCATCTGCCAAACTTAAGTTAGAACGATCCTCTGCTAACAGGTCATGGAAAGAAACTCTCCTGCTTGCCTTTTTCTCTGAAAGGTTAAGACGGGGAAGTATTTGCCCTCTGATTTCGTTTACTCCTCTGCGGACACCTGAGGAGAAAGTGGCCTTGGGGCAGCACAAGAAGGAACCTGCATAGCAGAGCTACAGCATCTAGAATCAGTAGGACCTTCACTCCACTTGGAGGAAGTTGAAGCCTCCAAAGGAGTGGTCAGAATGTCCAGGGGTGGAACTGTTGGAGAAAGATCAGTTGATCCAGAGACCGCCTGCTTCACTGCCTGGGTAAAGTCCAGGAACCAGGGAGCCCCTTTCTAAAATGGAACTGTTTTCGGATGAGATTGTTTCCTTGGCTTAGATGGAGTGGCAAGGAATGTGAGGGTATGAGAGGATGTCGATTTGTGCCTTTCCCTGTGATCAGCCTCCCTAGGTCTGCGAAGGTACAGCTACCTTACCTTGCAATGGAACATGCTGTTCCTCTCACAAGGTAGACTGAAGGTGAGGCGAGCGTTGGCGAGGTGAGAGATGGCGAGGTGAGAGATAGCAAGGTGAGTGTTAGCGAGGTCAGCGTTGGCGAGGTGAGACCTGATAAGATGTACTTGCACGTACTCCCTCTCAGTGTGCACAGATAAGGTGTAGTCTACCTGTGCTTGCCTATCTACCTACTCATAGCGAACAGAGCTCACTAGCGAGTAGAACTCACCTGAGCTCTAGACATTACTTCTTGCGCTTGCAATACGGGTAGATGTAGAGGGCACACCTTTATCGCAGATGAGCTCACCCGCCCACCCCGCTAAGTGGTAGGGTAAACAACGCTGAGCAAGACTCATCTCCCAGACTTAGGTTAGCACAATCCTCTGCTAACAGGTCATGGAGAGAAACTCTCCTACTTGCCTTTTTCTCCAAAAGGTTAAGACGAGCTGCCTTACTCTCCCTAAAGAGCGAGGAAGGACAGGCAACTGCTAAATGCTTGCACACAGGCAAGGAAGCAGATTCTACATTGCGAGAGGTAGAAACCGGAGGTACAAGCTCCCAAGAGATTGGCCTTACATAGCAATAAACACCATGTTGAGTCCTACGGACATAATGGCAAGGATGAGGAATCGTAAGCAACCGCCTACCCACATCATCGCCCAGCTCCAAAAAGCTGTGCTCCAACAAACAGGAGCAGGGCTTGGACGAATCCAATGCCCTTCAGTGGAATCCTCGCTGGGGGGAGCACTTAGGAGAAGGCCGTCTCTCCCACAGGCGGGAAGAACGATCAACCATTTTTACCCATCAGCAAATCTCCCCGGAGACGAGAAGACTGCTGAACAGAGGCTGGTGAAAGGAAGCTCTCCCTTGGAGGGGAAGGCTACCCAACACCTGGTTGAGGGTAACTCTCCTTCAGGAGGGAACGTTGAACACCACCTGAAGGCAGACCACCAGGAAGCTCACTCTACTTTCTCCTTGTCTGAGCAAACCCATACAAAAGATCTAGATCATGAACAGCCCTTGAAACATAGCCGAAGCTAGTTCCGGAGGGATCCCCTAACAAGTCACTCCGAGGAGCAAGTTTCAGCTACTGCTCACGCCCGCCAGCTAAAGCAGAACGAACGTTGGGGCGAACAGGTGCTGAAGTCAAGATGGTCCGATGCGCATAAGACTCTTTCGGTCTGGGGGGGGGGGGGGGGTTTAAGACTTGCCTTTCCTTACATGGGTAATCCGTGAACCACAAGAAAGGCTACAGCATCATCAGAAAGCGACTACCCTACAGCGTTGGCCGGCACTGCTTTGCTAGGGGGAAGCAGTGGAGGTCCCTTGGAGGTAGGGGTGTCCGAGAGTCACATTGGCGCCACTTGTACTTGCCCGACCTCCAGGGAAAGCCGACCGAACAGAGTCAAGATGGCGAAGTCGAGCCAACGGAGTTCGATGGCAAGGTTTTTTCCTTTAAGAGGAGGACCCCAAAGGAAAAGAGTCCCTCTTAGCCTTCTTCTTACTCCGCCTGTTAAATTTCATCCACCGGAAGGGCGACCACTCCCGACAAACCTGTCACGGGGACTCCTACGTGCAGGAGTGCCCCTACATGCAGGGCAGAGACCGTAAGGATCAATCTCCTCCAACTACATGAAAGTGCAGTAATGGCACCCTTCATTGCCAGGACAAACCTGCATAGTTAATGATCTCCAAGGGCCGACACACAGCAAAACAAAAAGTTGAACGAAATTTCTAACTTTTTAATACAGTTATTGGGAAGTTATTTGGTTTTAACAGGGGAGCAAGACAACGTCTGTAGTCCACCGAGCCGAAATTAACTGTGACGTGTGACGGTTGTTTACAAGTGCAGGTGTGAGTGGGGAGGTTGGTCTATCCCCGCAACCCCACTCCGTTAAGTGAGGGTAGTTACACCTCGCAAAACTTTAACAGCTAGTTTTAGTTATTGGTGAAATAATACTCCTATATAAAGAACGAAAAGTTTGTATATACCGTAGTGCCGCAACAAATACCGTATACAGTAGTTTAATAATATATTCATAAATTTGAAAATGTGTCAACACAAAACTACTGGTTTTGAACAAACCGATTTCATACAATCAACAAATGCCAACTTTAGAAAAATATAGTTTAGTAGAAGACTCGCTCACATCTTCCTGGCCCTTGACTATGAACTATGAACTGAATGTTGATTACTTACTTGTATATCTAACTCCCATACTTTTTTTTATTGACATGAACTTTTCTTTATAAGTTAACACCACATCAGACAAAGTGGCATTAAAGGCTGAAAGTGATAATCTTTTATAAATTGCCATAATCTTTACTTATTGGTTTTTCTGCACTCACCTTGTGCTGCATATATCAAACATAAATGAGCAAGTTTTTTCCCTAAAACATAATTTCATAATTCTAGTTTATTATCACTGCAGCTTTAAATTTTGCTTAAAGGAATTAGAAAATACAATTAAAAAGACAATGTCTCAAAATTATATGTAATAAATTTTTTTTTACAATATTTACATTTCAAAATAAAATACATGAAGGAAATTAGCTTTGAAAAATTACTTAACCTAATTACTATTCACAAGTTACATTAGAATTAAGATTTTATTGGAAAAATTTTTCACAATAAATAACGAAACTATTTTCAAACAAATCACTGTTAGGCAAAACATGCGACCTTCTTGTTCAAGTAAATTACCTCTATACTATTAAGAAAACTCACTAATGTAGAAAGACATGAAATTTATTACATTTGTAATGAAAGAATATCAAAACCATATATGATACTGTAATATTTTTGAAGTCCTGCCCAAGGTATACTAAAATATGACAGCACTCATCAAGTTGCTGGAAATAGTTTAACTGTACCATAAAAACAAAAGCATTACATCATACAACTTTACCAGATTTGCAGATCTATATAACATAAAACGAAGAAATTTTATTTTTACTTCATTCATGGAAAAAGCTAACACTGGATGCTACAAGAAAAATAGTCCTACAGGAGTGGTCCATTACTGTATCAAAACTACTATTTATGCTTTGAAAGTGGCCATGGATTATCCATTTAATTCTTATACAATATATCAAATTACAAAAACTATTATACATACTATTTTGGAATTATCTGTACAGTTCTTGGTGCTAAGAAGCAAGGAGTGAAGAAAAAACTAAAGATTGAGCAATAATCAACATATACAATATTCAAATCTACCAACTTGACTGGAGTGCAGTAACTACGGAACAAACATGGTGTACTGTACTTCAAATAATTAATATAGACATCAAAATTTAATTTCTTTACCCTTTTGTTGCTTAGCTGTAATATTCTAACGAGGCCAAGGATGATACACCCTATAAAAGACGAATATCCGCAAGCATAAAGTCACAGATCATCTTCCTGAAGAGGGCATGATGCATTATTATTAAGTCGTAAAGAAATATGATAAACATATTTTCTCTTTTATAACACTATGTGTAATTACTTTCAAATCAACAGCATAACCATAAGGAGAAAAATCACTATTTCACAATAAAACTAATTAGTGTATTTTCGTGTTCTAACACTAAAATATTATAATTTTGAATTTTAAGCTTACCAAATTTTATTGCTATAAATGACAAGATAATAAAGGTAGTATGCAAAAATCAAAGGGTAAATGTTTATCTCATATGTATCATAAATTCAAAACAATATTGTGAATAGGTGTTAAATCATGTCTTCATTCAAAAGGATTTTGAAAATAACAACATATACCAATCATGAAATTGGGTATAGGATGCAAAGGGGTTCTAAGACATAATTGCAAAGCCATTCACGTTAACTAAAAGCATGTAGCTGTTTGATAGTTTACTGGAAAATGCTCAACTTTGTAGAAATATATTGACCATCTGTTAGTAAAGCACAGTACAACAAAAGAAATAAAAATATTATTTTCAATCAATAGTAGTTTTGCATGAAAACTAAAAGCAAATGCTATTCTAAATTAATGTTACAGTTCAGTAATTATTTAAATAAAACAATTTGTTGTTGGATATACTTATCAGAACTATAAAAAATAAATAAATTTGTTCCAAATACGAATTAAGATTCCTTTCCACAAAAAGTGAGTTTAACAGTGTAGACAGTGACCAAGGCTCCTAGGTCTTAAAAATACTACTTTTTTCACTTAGAAATACTATTTACTATTTTTAATTTTGAGAAATTTTGTTAGCTACTGATAATAATGCATTAAATGGAAAGGCATTTCAACACTATGGTTGTCAGACATCTGTCACACTGATGATACCCACAACTGGGAATAACAAGTTAAATAAAGACAAAATTCTTGTATCTAACCTTCATGAAATCTGACAGGACAGTAGGAGCAAATGATTTACTTTTCTTATCTTACAACTTATCCTTCCAAGAGGTGATAAAGTGTGTGTGGCATTGACATGTTAAAGTCTCCAGGATGCAGTTTCTAAACCTAAAAACTCTCCAATGATCAATATTCCCCCTTACAATGACTAGTAAAAACAGCACATGGTTTAGAAAATACTGGCCAAAAATATGTCAAGGAACAAACACTTCACATTACATGTTTCAAGTACTTTCATGATACCTGCCAGTAAAGGAGAGATTCCATATCTAATATATATATACCCTGTATATATATATATATATATATATATATATATATATATATATATATATATATATATATATATATATATATTTCATATTTATGCACCAATGTTCAAACTTCAAAACTATTCAGGTGATTTCATTTAAAAATATAAACTAAAGACATATTTCATACATAACTTGAAAAAAATAGAAATTAATGTATACTCCAACAGTTATATATATATTAGAAGTAAATGCTTAAATTTTAACAGTAATATATTGTATTATAAATATATACAAATATTTTTCTATCAAAGGTAGAAAAATTAAAATCCCACAACCAAACTACAGCAAAATCTCAATTCTATTAAGTACAAACAAAAAGCGATGGAAAAAAAAATGTGACCAAAATAATAAAAGTAAAACCATCTATGGCTTTACAAAATATATACAGCACCTTAAAATTTTGTAAATTGCAAGTTAAATTCTAAATACTTTATCGTTACTTTGATGGACTTTGTAGTTAGTGAAACAATAACAATATATTTTTTTTATTTATACTGTATATTTGCAATAGTTACAAACCTTGTAATAATAAAATGGATCTTTACCTCTTGTTATCCTTAACATTTTATAAATTGATTGTGCTTGTCATAATCCTTAATTTTTGAGCTTGAAATTAATTTTGCAATAGTTACTTTCATTCTAAAGCTTTTGTAGCACTCCGTAATTATTATAAGTTCTTACAATATACAAAATATTACTTACATACCAAATCAAACTTAAACTTTAGACATGTTATAAAAAATCAAAATTAGTTTTAATACTGAAAGACCAGATAAAGATAATAAAAAATTAATCATTTTGCTTTACTTGAATCCATTATTTTTATTTCCTTCAGTTTTTAATACTATAAAATGTATAAAAACTGTACTCTACTGTGGCAATTGAAGAGCAATGTTTCAGTTCTTGTGTGTTTTAAAGGAACAAAACAGTTGGAAGAATACGTATATGCCTAGCAGCTCTTGTATCATAATACAGTATTGCTAATAGCCATTAACTGATTATCTAAATTATCAGGGAACTAGTATACACTACCAGTTGACCCATAGTCAACTGATGATGCAGCTGACTCTGTAAGAGGGCTTACATGGCTTGGAGTAGGACTTTCACAAACATGCTGGTAGCCCGTATTGCCCCGATATAAAATGTAATGCTGCACCATGAAGAATACATCAAAAATAACTGAGAATAAGCCCAGACCAAACTTTGTTGGATCACCAAATATAGATCCCCAGTCATTATAGTTGTATGAAATTATAATCATCTGGACAATAGACAAGGCTCCACCGGTGATATCCAGAAATATGTTTCCTATACTCCAACCAGAAGTGCTCTTTCTTCGATAATTGTAGTATGCCTGGAAAAAGAAGGTTTTTAATAAAGAATTTTATTTTCTTTATCTAGGTGTCACATATTTACTAAACAGCTCTCTTAATTCTATCTCCCCCTCTCCTCCGAGATAAAATAATACATGGTAGAAACTGTACCAAGTGATTCACGGAAACAACCAATCCCCCTAATTCTTCCTCTCAAAGTTGTTACAGACCTTCTGTGTTAACTTTGATAAACTGTTGTAAGCGGAGGAGATAAGTACTGTACATGTATATAACTCCCAGGTATCAAAATGAATCTATAAAGAAAATT
Source organism: Palaemon carinicauda (assembly GCF_036898095.1). NCBI lineage: Eukaryota > Metazoa > Arthropoda > Malacostraca > Decapoda > Palaemonidae > Palaemon > Palaemon carinicauda. The sequence continues at coordinate 66,593,057 of NC_090733.1, forward strand.
ATTCATTTCAATTAAACTTAACAAAGACATAGAACTGATTACATCACCTCCATTAGGTAGGAAAGTGATAATGAATAAAATAATCCTAAATCCAAACATTCAAAAAAAAAAAATAATAATTTTCACAAATCTAACACTATAGCATATACTGAAAAGAGTAATACCCTGCCCTATGTCATCAATTGGTTTCAAAATATAGGTAAAATTTTCACCTTATTGAGAATTTAATTATATATATATATATATATATATATATATATATATATATATATATATATATATATATATATATATATATATATAATGGGTTAGTCACTGTCTATATAAGCTTGCCGACCAGGGTTCGATTCCCGGCCGGAGCCAAGCTCTTGTCTTTGTGAGATTTCGCCTGGGGCTCTGATCCCGAGGTCGTTAAGAGAATCCAGACATTAATATATCAAAATATATATGGCTTATTTGAATATGAAAAACACATAAAAATGTGCAAAATTTATCATTAATTGAATGCCAAGTAACAAACTACCAATTAGCTACGATGGTGAAGATGGGTTGATTTCAATTCTAAGTACAAAATACCTGAATTCGACAGGTATAAGTATAGTGGAATTGTCATTGACTTTTATCTTCCTTCGTGGCCGAATGGGTTAGTCACTGTCTATATAAGCTTGCCGACCAGGGTTCGATTCCCGGCCGGAGCCAAGCTCTTGTCTTTGTGAGATTTCGCCTGGGGCTCTGATCCCGAGGTCGTTAAGAGAATCCAGACATTAATATATCAAAATATATATGGCTTATTTGAATATGAAAAACACGTAAAAATGTGCAAAATTTATCATTAATTGAATGCCAAGTAACAAACTACCAATTAGCTACGATGGTGAAGATGGGTTGATTTCAATTCTAAGTACAAAATACCTGAATTCGACAGGTATAAGTATAGTGGAATTGTCATTGACTTTTATCTTCCTTCGTGGCCGAATGGGTTAGTCACTGTCTATATAAGCTTGCCGACCAGGGTTCGATTCCCGGCCGGAGCCAAGCTCTTGTCTTTGTGAGATTTCGCCTGGGGCTCTGATCCCGAGGTCGTTAAGAGAATCCAGACATTAATATATCAAAATATATATGGCTTATTTGAATATGAAAAACACGTAAAAATGTGCAAAATTTATCATATATATATATATACATATATATTATATATATACATATATATTATATATACATATATATTATATATATACATATATATATATATGTATATAAATATATATATATATATATATATATATATATATATATATATATATATATATATATATATACTGTATTAATATAGACAGTTAACTTCCCATTAACACAAAGGTTATGTTCCTGGAGAGGTCGTGTTAACAGAAATTGTGTTAACGGGACATAATTTTTGCATAAGAAATAATGGTAATAGGGGGTGTTACGTTCCTGGTCATTAGAAAAGTCTGTACTTTGGTATTTTGTTACTATGAAACTTGAAAAAAAATGTATTATTGATATATTTGAAGGCCACAGAAACAATAAAAACAAACATTCTTACTCTACTTTTATTTATTTAATAAAATAGGTAATTACCCATGTACACCCAGCAACAAAACCGGTGTTGCCTGACCAGACTTGATTCGGAGAGATCATGTCCTTCTTGCCCTGAGAGGTAGCCGAAGTTAAACAACCAAGACATCGTTAGGACGGTTTGAATGTGAGGAGGAGGGAAATTATCGATATCACTCAAGGAAATCCGATGGTGAAAGAAATATATATGAAAAACGAAATATATTTTTTATTCTTTTAAGAACTGTAATATTATTTAGAAAATAATTCACCAAGAGGTTTTATCAAACTCTTAATTTGAATTTCCTTAAGAAAAAATTCTGGAATATTTTTTGAAGTGACTATTCATATTAATATTCATCACACGGAAATATCCTTCATTTGCATTTTCCTAAGCAGTTTATCTCTCTCTCTCTCTCTCTCTCTCTCTCTCTCTCTCTCTCTCTCTCTCATACATACACATTGTAATATATGTAGGAGCTAATGATATATCGTTTCAAATAGCACCTATTGAGTCACCAATCATTAATAAATGGCCTTGTTCAAAATTTTGAAGGTAATGAGTTTTATAGGTTTAGTTGTTTATTTCACAGTTTCCTTTGATTTCGATCAGAGCCACGTAGCTTAGTGTGGTCGGGGTCAGCTTTTAGCACGGGCTACTTGGCTCCGGGCCTCTCAAAGAAAATAGTATGATTTGCTATATCAATTGTATAAGTTTAAGGTTGGAGATTTAAAATGCATCATCAGTTAACATAATTCATATTTCAGAAGTGATTGGTGAAAATAAAATATATGAAATGACATGCAATAAAAGTGTTCATTGGTGCGTTATTATAGTGATGGTGTGGTATATAGGATGTAGGGTATAAAAAATTATACTATTAACACATTGTAACTCAAATTATCTGATTTGGCACCAATATCCTTAGATGTCAGGATGCCAGAAAACTCCTAATCAATCAATCAATGAAATTATCTGGACAATTCACTCACTTCCAAGCGAACCCCCTTCCCTGGTGACTATTGCTCAATGCTCAAAGGTCCGAGTCTAGCATTGTCTTTTCGTATTACGATTTTATTTGTCGTTTCATGACCTGATGTCCAACACCTTATAGACGTTCCCCCCAAAGCTCTTCGAGAAATCCATTACTCTCGATATCTGTTCAATCAGTCTTTTGCATATTTACTTAGTTGTTTATAGTTTTGACATAATTGTAAACACTTGGAAAGCAAAATCTATGAAACTCTGTCATCTTAGTATTTTGTTTTTCATTTTCTAAAAAACTTCCACCAGAAAGATCTCAACAAAACTGTTAGACCTTTAAACCTCGAACATGTAGGGAAGAGGGTAGAAGGATATAACCAGGTGTAGGCTAAAGATGAAGGGCGAGATGTGGCAATTAGATGATCTTAAGGGGGCTGGCCGGCTAAGGCCGTTTTTTATTAATGTATGGTTTGACGAGGTTTGCTTATTAACATTTATGAAGTGATGATGATAATGATGGTAATACCCTTATTGATAACAATTAATATCAATACCAATGATTCCAACTCGCAATGAAAACTGCCATATATCGTTCTAACATTATTTATGTCATCGTTTGAATTCTGAACGATAGTTTTGAGGGGAGGGGGTGGGTCCTGGCTCACGAGGTGACGTGGGACACAGCAAAGAATGATGAACAATCCAAAAGCCAGTGGTCTTGACAGCCAGGTGTTTTCAGCTATTGTGTAAAATAATTCATTGGCAATAAGGAGTATTTGAAATAGGTAGGTGTTAGTTTCAGTGCTTTTGTTTATCTATAGTTTGTTTAGAATAATTGCTGTAATATATGACATTATGCTCTATGATCCATATATAATATTCATATAGATGAAAATATTTGTTGAGATGGCAGTAGCAAACAAAGATAACTCTGTTGAGAGAGTATAACCCAAAGAGGCCGGATCGATGGTGAGTGGGAGCGTGGTGTTCCGAGCCGAGATATTGCCATCAGCACTGGAGTGTCAACTCGCACAGTCCAGAGGTGGATATTAAGATGGCGGGAAGAAGGAACATTGGCAAATAGACGAAGGATAGGACGACCTCGAGTAACAACACCACAGCAAGACCAACAAATCCTGGTAGTATCCACAGCTAACCCCATGAAATCATCTGTAGCTATCACACAAGAACTTCATATCCCATATACTGCACAGACAACTAGACATCGACTGAGGGAGCACTCAATCAGCTGTCATGTTCCAGCTGTCAAAGAACAGCTTGAGAAATGGCACCGTGACACCCGTCTGGGCTTTGCTCTGCAACATCTACCTGAAGATCTTGAATTTTGGAAAAATGTGATATTTAGCATTAAAACTTATTTCACGTCAGTTTCGGCTAGAGTAAGGCATGTCTGGCATCGCATCGGCACAAGATACGATGCAGACAATATTAAGGAGAGAGCCAGGGGTGGTAGGGTTGGGTTAAGTTATTAGGGATGGATGTCGAGTTATGGCCCAGGGGAAATAGCAAGGATTAACGGCATCTTGAACGCCAGGAAATATATAAATATTCTTGATGATGTGATGCTGCCAACAGTAAGAGCCATGGCAATCCCCAACGGCAAGCTCATCATATTTGTCCATGACAATAGCTGGATACACACAGCCCACATTGTAACTGAGTGGTTCAGGAGGCACCCTGAAATTCTGATGATGGACTGGCCTACCAAGGGCTGTGATATTAACCCTATTGAGAAGCTGTGGGGAGTAATGCAGCAGGCAATAAAGATGGGACCAAAACGGACATGTGATGCTATTGACCAATAGGTGAGAGAGGTATGGGAGTCTGTGCGGCGCCGACCAAACATTTGCGAACGGCTCGTGGCCTCCGTGCCTACACGTCTGTGATGGATGCCCACGGGGGTTGGACCAGCTATTGACAAGGTCATTCATTTGTAACAATGTTATGAGTATTCTAAATCTTTATATTTACATGCAATATAATGCATGTTATGTACACAATAAAACTGTTTCCTTTGTTATTTATTTATTATTTTTGGTAATTGTTTACAACACCATGCTCTCCATTTACTCCAAAATAATGCAATCCTGCAGTTCACATCTTCTTGCACAGTAATTAGGTGGTTATTTAAATTCTGGGAAAGCAATAATTAGCAAGATATGTTGAGGAAGGGGGAAGGGGTTGTAAAAAGAAAATAGCTGGGTTTCCTCACTAAACGACTTGGAACTGACATGTCAACATAGTCAACCAAACAGAATTCGTGATGCCAGCGTACATAAACAGAAGTTCGTGATGCCAGCGTACATTTGATATACTGTATATTCAAAATATACTTAATTGAAAATGGATTAATTACTCAAAAGTGTCCATAAAATATGCAATTTACAAATAGTGACACTTTTGAGTAATCACTCAATTTTGATTAAGTATATTTTGAATATCCAGTATATCAAATGTACGCTGGTATCACAAACTTCTATTTATGTACGATGGCATCATGAATTCTGTTTGGTTGACTATGTTGACATGTCAGTTCCAAGTCGTTTAGTGAGGAAAACCCAGCTATTTTCTTTTTACAACCCCTTCCCCCTTCCTCAACATATCTTGCTAATTATTGCTTTCCCAGAATTTAAATAACCACCTAATTACTGTGCAAGAAGATGAGAACTGCAGGATTGCATTATTTTGGAGTAAATGGAGAGCGTGGTGTTGTAAACAATTACCTTATTTTTACATGGAATATAACATGAAATATATCCAATTATATTGTTACATATAATTTTTTTCGTTGTAATTTAACATGAAATATATCAAATTGCTATTCATTTATTTTTTTACATGCAATATGGCATAAAATGCAACCAATTGA
>NC_090733.1:66608506-66613506 GCF_036898095.1 Palaemon carinicauda
ATATATATATATATATAGGGCTTATATATTTTATTAGATGCCCATATATTTCTTATTTTAACATTTAGGGCTTATATATTTTATTAGATGCCCAAAAAATTATTTAAATTTTAAATGTTTTTAAAATGTTTTTTAAAATGCAAATGTTCAAGTCTCTTCAACTACATATTACTAGCGTACTAACTGCTTTTCGTGCACAACACTTTTCCAAGACAATTGTACTCCTTTGAGCGAATGAAGGGGCCAGTTTCAAACAGCTTTAAATTGAAATAAAATAGGAGTTTTGTCTGGACATGGCAAAACGTTCTGTTTGATCTCCAACTTGTTTGTTCTTAACCTATGCCAAACAAAGATGTTAACGGCGATAAATATCATCACCGTAACGCTGATTGCTGCTAGTAACACGTAGATACGAAGGTCTGCATAAGTCGGTGTCGGGTGGTCCATCTCGGTTAATTTCATCAACCGCTTAGCCACTCATGCATTGTAAGGGAGAGGTAAAGATGGAATTGTAGTCGATCATGTAAAGTTCGCGAAGTAGGCCCGTTCTCTGATGATAGTCTTGATTCCTCGGACCATGTAATTCGGGGAAGTACCGATACAACCATCTGCTGCAACGAAGATTTGGGAATAGGATGTGGAACCGTCCGGGCATAATACATTGAAGCCGGCCTTGTATCGTATCCACGAGCCGTTGTTCAGTCTGCAATTGAACTTATTATCGTCAAAGGGATAAAGCTTTTTCAGACAATTTTCATGTGTATGGGAGAGAGCACCGTCTAGCACTATACCTAACTCGCATGAATGCATTGAGTTTTTACGGAATTCAAAGGAGTCAGCTGTACATATTTTTTTATTCATTGCGTCTGAACAGTGGGTTAATTGATTTAAGTCTTTAATGACCGTATATGTTTCCTTGTCTGGGGAAATCAATACGTGTCCTGTCAAACTGGATATTACTGGATTTGAGTGATTCGTCATGAAAGTCGGAAATGGTGATATCCTGTAAGATTGCCAGGCGTCGGAAGAATCGAAGGGAATTGTAATCATAATCCTGTGATTTTCAACGCTTACTGTAATTAGGCTGTAATAAAATTCTAACCTACGTGCGTCTAACAAAGGAATATAACCTAATTTCTCCCGTCCGTTCTCCACAATTAACGTTAAGTCTCTTATCGGCAACAAATGTGGTGACAGTACACCTTTAGTTGCTAACGTGATAGCTTCCACATAGTCTTTTGATTTCTCAATGAAATGTGCAATTCTATTATGGATAAGATCTATTTTTGAATCATAATACGTTAACGTTGCCAACAAATCTTGTACAGTACTTCCATAATCTGACTGATATTACTAGAATGTTTGTTCACCAAACTCATAATTTGATTGATTGAAGCTAACTGATTCCTTAGTTCTGATAAAATCAATTCATTTTCATGAGTCCAAAAACTCAATTTTCTTATTTTGATTACTAATTTTAAGACGATTGGAAATCCCTAAGCCTAAACTTGCAATAGAACCAAAGATGTTTAGTGCAGCAAAAATAAACAGGTTACGTTTTTCAAGGTTATCGTGTCTTACTGTCCACATCAAAAGGTCACGAACCAAAGATTCTTCCTTGTAAGTCTTATTTTGCAAGTCGTCGAATAGCATCTCTGCAACTTTTAGTGTCGATGCAAGCGAACTCTCTGTAATAATAGTTAAGTGTCTTCTATGCATTTCATTTAATGAAACAGCAAACCTTGAGATGGCGCTCTTTAAGCTAGTGACGTCATTCTCTGGGAGAAAAATTGCTTGCATGCGTACTTAAACAACTATGTTACTTGATGTAATAAAAACGTCTTCTTGTCTATCTACAATAGTGCCATATTTAAAATCTATACTTTTAGTTTTAGAGCTCTTCCCACGCGAGAAAAAGGTCTGAGCAAACAATATCAATCCTAACAATAAAAACTTCATCTTGGAAACCTGTAATGAGAAAAATATATGTAATTACTCCTGTATTAAGAAGAAAAAAATTTTAACATATAAATTTCAGAGATAAAGAATAAAGAAAAATTCCCTCACTTCCTTCTCTTATTTTAATTTCTTATGTGAGCCAATGGTACAATTCTTTCATCAGTGGGCTGGGATACGTTTTGAACTCTAAATCTATTGGCCGTTAATGTTTCCAAAATGCTAAATGGGCCTTCAAACTTAGGTGTTAGTTTATAATTGAGTTCTTTACGTACATTTACCTGTATGTATACATTATCACCCACGGTATATGTTTTAGTTGGTTTCGCTATTTTATCATGATTCCTTTTCATTATGATTTGTGATTCTTCTAAATTCTTTCGAAGGATATCAAAACGACTTTAGCTTCCATTTATACATTCTTTTAAAGGATTTGATAAATTAGTTGTAGGCGTTAATACATGGAAAGGCGTTCTAACTGGGGTACCATACAATGCCTTGTGCGGCGACATTATAATTGATATATGATATGAGTGATTCAGAGTACTTAGTACCCGCAGGTATTGCAATATCCCAGTTGGGGTCTGATCCCCCTAGTGTTAATCTTAATATGTTTAAAACCTTCCTATTCGCTCTTTCCACTAGCCCATTCGACTCTGGGTGATAGATCATGGTATTGATTTTCTTTATGCTAAGGAATTCACACAATGAGGTAAGAAAGTGATTATTAAATTCTCCACCCGAGTCTGAGATTATTATGTGTGGAATTCCATGTTTACAAAAGTAACACTCGTAAAACTTCGTAGCGCATTCAATCGCAGTTTTAGTTTTAAGCACTATTAGTTCTGTATATCGAGTTAAAGCATCTACAATTACTAAGAGGTGCTTATTTCCTCTGTCTGACTCGTAAAATCCTGTTAATAAATCTAAATGTATCCTTTCAAAGGGTTGATTGGGCACGGGATAAGCCCCTAGGCTGACAGGTGTTTTCGTGTGCCCTTTGTTTTCCTGACAAGTGCGACAATTAGCTATGTGTTTTTTTTTATATCTGTAAGCATCGTATGCCAATAAAACAATGATTTGGCTTTCTGTGACATTATGGAGAACCCCGGGTCTCCATGCAACCTATTTAGGACAGTGGATATAAGTGGGATTGGTACCACTACCTGGTCGTTAGTCACATGTGGTGTATTGCGGGTTTTCCTTGTCACGGATCTACACAGATTATTGTCTTTGGTTATATAATTCTGCTGCGTAAACTTAAAATATTCCCTTTTCTTACGATTTCCTTCCAAAGTATTTATAATTTTTTCTAATTTCTGATCTTTTCTTTGCTCAGTCTGTAATAATTCAGCACTCCAGCCCAGATCTTCATTTTCAGATATAGTTTTAACAATAGGCATGGATATTGATATATCTATTAATTCAGCTAAAGGCTCCGTACAAGATGACACGGGGTTGCGTGATAATGCATCAGAAATATTTGCTTTCCCTGGTAAATACCCGATTCTCGCGCCAAAGTCTTGAATGATCAAATGCCACCGAGTTCGTTTGGGGCTGCGACTGAAGCCTTTAAAGAAGTCGGTTAGTGGTTTATGATCAGTAAGAACCTTAACGGGATAACCGTATATTATGAACTTAAAATGCACTAGTGAATTAACAATAGCTAGCCCTTCCTTGTCTAATACTGCATGCTTACTTTCAGAAGTTCTCAGTTTTCGAGAATAAAAAGCTATCGGGAAAAATTGTTTTTCATATTACTGAAGCAATACCCCACCTACTCCTAAGACTGAGGCATCTGTTGCAATGAAGAATTCCTTACCGAAGTCAGGAAATTTTAAGATAGGAGAACTACACAGTTCATCTTTCAAGGTATTAAACGCCTGTTGATGCTGCTCAGACCATATGAAATCTACGCCCTTCTTCGTAAGATCAGTTAGCGGAGCGGCTATTATTGAATAATTGCGTATAAAACGCCTGTAATATCCACTACACCCCAGAAATTGCTGTATTCCCTTGACATTAGTAGGTATCGGAAAGTTACGGATAGCCGACACCTTATCGTTGACTACTTTAAGACCTTGGCTAGACACCATAAAACCCAAATAGACCAATTCTGTTTTGAAAAATTCACACTTACTAATCTTTACCCTTAAGTTATGTTGTCAGTCTCTGTAGTACTAGTTCTAGTTTACGTAGATGTTCTTCTAAGGTATTGGAAAAGATTACAAGGTCATCCATATAGGCATGCAATATATCCCCTAGCAGGTCTCCAAACACTATGTTAATCATTCTTGTAAATGTTATGGGAGCACAACGTAAACCAAAGAGCATACGTAAAAATTCATAATGTCCCCTGGCTGTGGTGAAGGCTGTGTATGGGATACTATTTTCTTCTAATGATATCTGGTGAAAGCCTTTAAGTAAGTCCAAACTGGTAAAATATTTATTCTGACCTAACAAAGATAAAATATCGTCAGTACATGGCACTGGGAATCGATCAGGGATTATTTCCTCATTCAAGCGACGGAAATCTACGCAGATACGCCATGTTCGATCTTTTTTCGGTACAACTATTAATGGAAAATTATAAGGGTTGTTCGATTTCCTAATGACTCCTTCTTCTAGCATTTTACCTACTTCATCATTTATCTCATTCTGGAATTTCATAGGGAGTCTGTACGAGGGTACATAGATAATTTTCTGCTTGTCCTTTAACCTTATCTGATGTTCTATGAGATCTGTCTTTCCTAAGGATCCATCCGTAGTGGAAAAGAACATCATGATATTCAGTTAAAAAGTCCAAAAAAATTTTGCTGATTTTCTTCTTTTCTTCTTGAATGTCTTTATTTTACTAATTTTATTTTTAATAGATTGCAAAAGGGATTCATCCGCAACTGATTGAGCGTGACTGATTTCAGCAACGGTAAGAATACGATGTTTATAAACTTCATACATCCAAGATATGTTGATTTTAGTGAATTACTAAAGTGGTATTTAAATGATTACAGACTTCAATATTACATTGTTGATGTGAGCCTACT
>NC_090733.1:66621006-66631006 GCF_036898095.1 Palaemon carinicauda
ACTTGGTATTAACTGGTAAATGTTTAATCATCCCATCGGGTCTAGGGGCTGTAAATTACATGTAGCAAGTGCGAAATCAAATTCTCTTTCAGTAAAAGAATTGTATGACTCTTCCCTTCCTGTTACAAAAAATGACAAATTTGGAGATAATTTGTATTTTTCTTAACGATACAAACCTTATCTATTTATTAGGGGTATTACTTTCGGCAGAGCTGAAATGACAAGCCATTAAAATCTAGCGAGGGTTAACTACCCACACCACTAGTTAGCGAGGGGTAGGGGGGGTAGCTTGCTACCACTCCCACTCACACACCTGTGATTTAGCTCACTTTTCTTGGAGGTAGGACTTCAAGGGGAATAGAGCTAGCGGGCAAGTTTGTATAAACAGCTAAGGTTTGTATTGTTAGGAAAATTATAAATTATCTACGTTGGTCATTTGTTCCGTAACTGGAATACAAACCACGCTATTTATTAGGGGTGACTCACCCATTAGGAAGAGTGGACGTCCCTGCCAATCTGGCTTTTGGCTTTACCCGGGGGCTCCTTATCTGAGTATGTTAGTATTAAAAAATAAGGAGTCCCTGCACCTCACTAAAACCTTGCTAGGCAAGGTCCGCGGCCTACGCAAGCTGTGTGTTGAGATATGCAGAAGTGTCATTGTCTAGGTAAAGTTATTCAGTCTCTCTTGAAGGAAAACCTGTTGTAACCAAGACTTTCCCAATACCACCTCGCCAGGGTATGGGGACGCAACAGTATTAGCTTAATACTAGGTACACAAGGGAACATGGTTTACCTGCAGTGGTTTGAGGTAAGCTTATGAAGAGAACTCAGGATGCTGCTTTCCCCATAAGAGGGGAGGATGAAGAAAAGAATAAGAGCCAGTCAAATCTTTTCATTCACGGACTAAAGCCGGGTAACAGTGCCCTGAACCTTCAGCTATTTATCCAATAAGGAGCTTGAGGCATACAACCAGCTGTTGTGCAGCCACCTCCAGACCGATAGAGATCGTATCGAGTTCCTGTGGGTCACGTCTTGCAGGAGAAAGGTTGTGAAAGTCACCTGGAACATTCACATCCTTTCTTGTAAAACTTGCTTTACAGAGTTATCTGCTTAGAAGGACCAGGGGCATAGCTATGCCCCTGACATCATGAGTCATCATGTTGGGTGAGGATCTGGATTCAAGGCATAATTGGGGACTGTGAATCCAGCAGGGATGATGTTTTGGTGATCTTCCTTTAGTCTCTCCCAGTGCTGATGACAAGAGAAGGGACCCGGGTGGGCCATTGCCATTCTCTTAAGGTAGAGCCTTATACCTTACCCTGGGTACAGTAACGGATGATCTGGATCATCAGTTACCGAGTGGAGACTTGTGTAGGATCCATCACCTCTGGAGACTGTCTGGCGACACACTCGGGGACGAAACTGAACGTTGCCTTTCACCCTTCTCATTAATGGGCGATGTCGAAAGAGAGACCATGAAGTTCCTTGACTATAAGGAGGTCTCTTTAGAGACCGGAGAATTTGAACCATGTTCCGAGAGGAAGGTCTCAATTCCGACTGGGGAAAGGCAAGTTGTAAGTCCGTATGAGTTAGGAAAGGTCTAGCGATGAGAGGATGTCCCTTTCTTTCAGTTTGAAGGCGAAGGCTTAAGGTTGAGTGATCATCTTCACCTGTTGAAACTGAAAAGGGGATCTTTTTCTCTTGCATATACTCGAGGATTCCGCTATTGCTGGAATAGAGGTATCGAGTGGATAGACACACTTTCCCATGACACCAACCACAGACTGGTAGACTGATGCCGAGGAATTCCTCAGATATCTAAACAACCTTTTAGCAACTTATTGCGAAAAGCCTCTGTGAGAGAGGAGGTACTGGGTGTACAATCATAGCAAAGCTATAGCTTGTGGTAGGTGTCGAAGTGTGGTTGTCTGTGATGTGGAGAGGGTTCTCTTGGAGACTATCAGGAGCTGCAGAAAGTTTGGAAACCGTTCTGTGTAAAGCCATAGAGGAGCTATGAGTCCTTGAGAGGCGGAGCTATGAGTCCTTGAGAGGCTGACCAATGTTCTACCCTTCTTGAGTGCCCTTCACCAGACAAAACAGGGGATGAGACGTAAACGTCATTGTTGTACCCACCATTGTTGGCCTGTTTCTTGCCAGAGAGCCTTGGGGTCTAGGGCTAGGGAGCAACAGCAGCCTGAGGTTCAGGGGCGTTGCGAACAGATCCCTAGTTGGAGGACCCCGTAAAGTCGAGACTTTGTCGGCTACAAGGTGATCCAGAGACCATTCGGTATACCTTATCTGAGATGCCGTGCACAGATTGTCGGCGAGCACATTCCTCTAGTCTGGAATGAAGCGGGTTGATAGTGGCACCGAACGGACTTTGGCTCATCTTAGTGTTTATACTGTTAGATGGGAAGAGGCTGCCAGCAAGTTCCTTCTTGCTTGTCGATGTGAGCCTCTATGTGGTGTGTGGTGTTGTCGCCCATCACATCACTGAGTGGGTCCGTAAGGAACCGATGAGGCTTCTGAAGGACTGGAAAGTTGGCCTTCTTCTCTTAAGAGATTTAAGTGAAGGTACTTTTGGACTCTGTCCAGAGGGCTGAGGTAGTGTGGTGTAGCACTATGGTCCCTCCTCTCTTCTTTTCATGTGTTCTAAGCACAGCATCAAGTCTGAGGGGTGGGGAAGGATGAGAAGGTTATATCACTCCGTATATTCTCGACTGACACCCATCCCTTCAGGTTCGTCTAAACTTCTGGTCCCATGGGGGTCAGAATGTCTGGGGGATCGAGGGCCTGATTCCAATCGGACTTAAGTCACTCTGGGCTGGGAGTTCTTCTCGTTTTGATTAAGTTTTGTGGAGATTGGTGTCTACTGTAGAATCATTCCCAGATACACCAGTCTTCTAAGAGGGAAGTAGGGAAGACTTCCACATGTTTACAAGTAGGGAAGACTTCCACATGTTTACTTTGATCACTGAATCTTGGTAAACAAAACTTCAGAAGTTCTTCCGGTGCTAATGCAAGGTTGCCACCGAGTCTGCTAAGGTCAGTCAGTCGTCCAGAAACGGAGGAGACAGAAGCCGATCCTGTGAGACTAGGATGGGTGTAGTGGAAAGACTGAAGCACAGTGCCCTGAACTGGTGTTTCTTGTTTGTCTAGACTGAATCTTCAATCCCTCCTAGATGGATGGTTTGACCTGGAAGTATGTGTCCTTTACGTCCAGTGTGTCAATGAATACCTGAGGTCTTAGCCCTTGTCCGAACTCTAACATGGTGTGGGACATCGACCCAAAGGGACAGCTCCATGTGGATCCTTTCACATGGGAGATTGTTGACGCTGGGATCTTCACTTGTGGCGTAAAGGATCAGACGCGATACCCTGTGTAAGAATTCTTCCCTGAGAGAGAACTCCTTTAACTGATAGAAGGAAGGCAACGCTTAACCCTAACATGCGTCCTGATGGGAGTGACGCTACTCCAGAGTAGAATCAGTCTGGCGAATGTTAATCAATGGTTAACAGTTGGGTATCGTGGCTACTGTGCAGTTGGAGACTGCTCGCAAGTAGTCCCGTCGACAAGCCGCTGATGAGGGTTGTCGATCATTTGCCTATCACTTTAGTGGATTGGTGTGGTAGCAAACAGCCAGCAGCAAGAAGTGTGTTATATACCTTCTGATCTAGGGAATCACAGACAGAGGTTGACTAGTAAGTCCAAGTCAAGAACTGCTGGCGAATTGTCGATGATCGGTGAATCGGCAGTCTGTGAGCCAAAGATAGTAACCGACAGGCAGATGAAGGCTGTCTGGTCAGTCAGCCAAGGTAGGTTGGCGAAAAATGAGTTGGTCATCTGCATTGGGAGCCCTGAGAGACAGCAGAATGGTTTAATGATAGTCAGTTGGTGATGGTAAGCCATTGATGATCAGCGATCGATCACGGACCGGTGATCGGTGAGTTAGAGATCAGCAAGCTGACTATGGTCCTTCCTGGTTGGTTAGAGATCAGGAAGCTGACAATGGGCTGGTCAGAGATCAGCGAGCTGAGTTCGATGATCGAAGAAAGATGAGCTGTCCATCGGTGATCTAGTGATCAGCAAGCTGATGACTGGTTATTGACTAGCAATCGGTGATCGGCACGCTAGCAATCAGAGATCATTAGTCATTGGAGGGACTAGAGTCAATGATCAGAGCTGGGCTAGCAATTGGCGATCTAGTGATCGGCGAGCTAGCGATCAGCAATCAGCAAACAGTGAACTAGCCATCAGCAAACAGTGATCTAGCGATCAGTCTGTTGATGCTTTCTTGTTTGCTGACGGTGGTTCTGTCAAGAAAAAAAACTTCAGAAGAGACAGGGACCAAGGATTCCCCATTTTGATTCCCCTTGGAAGATGGAATCTTCGGGCTCTTGAATCCTTTGTGAAGCCTCTTTTCCTGGTGGCCATGTTATGTGTTTATGTAGAGAGGAATGGGGCAATGGTGATCTGTCCAAAATCTTTTATTCTTTTTGCCTATTGCGCGAGTGTGCAGGAGAGTAGTGGAGCGATGGCACGCAGGATGATGCTGGTGCTCAGTTTCTGCTTAAGCACAGTTTTCGGTGAATGCGCAGAAGAGCGCTGGTGTGCAGGCAAGAGCTGGCGCATTAGCGAGCATTGGATCTGCGAGCATTGGCGGAATCTGAGACCGCAACTGCGCAGGAGAGCACTGGTGAACAGACAAGCGCTGGCTCTTTGTGAAGAGTTGGCTCATTGGCGAGCACTGGATCTGAGAGCACAAGTGAGCAGGAGAGTGCTGGATCTGAGAGCGCAGGTGAGCGCTGGCGCGCAGTAAAGCACTGTGTAGAGTTTTGTGCAGTCTCCCTAGAATGCGCAGAAGCGTGTGACTGGTTACGCAAGGGCGGGTGTATGGGCATGCGATTGCGTGGCACGCGTGCGTTTAAGAGGGCTGGCGTGCGCGCGCGTAAGAGGGCTGGCGCATGCGCGCAGAAGAGGGCTGGCGCATGCGCGCGGAAGACTGCTGGCGCTGGCGCACGCGCGCGGAAGACTGCTGGCGCTGGCGCATGCGCGCGGAAGACTGCTGGCGCGTGCGCGGAAGACTGCTGGCGCGTGCGCGGAAGACTGTTGGTGCGCTTGCGCAGAAGACTGTTGGTCGCGTGCATGGAAGAGTGCTGGCGTGCAGAGGAATGCTGCCGTGCGGATGACTGCCGAACGCTGGTAAGCAGAGATCGGTGGTGCGCAGACACAGGAGAGAGCTGGCGCGCAGGCGAACGGTGGTGCGCAGACACAGGAGAGAGCTGGCGGGCAGGCGAACGCTGGTGCACAGAGATCGTTGACGCGTAGGACAACAATGGCGCGCGCGGAAGACTGTCGGAAGCAAAGGTGCGTATGAGAATTCTGACGCGCATGAGAATTCTGGCGCGCATGAGAGCGCGGGCACATAGGAGAGCACTGGCGCGTAGGAGAGCACTGGCACGCAGGTGCAGGAGATCCTTGGCAAGCAGGAACGATCTACAGAAGAGTCCTGGACCAAAGTTCAAAGACTAACTGCAGCATAAGGTTGGCTGGTAGGTCGGCAGGTCAGCTGGCAGGACGAGCAGGAACTGGGATGTGCCCTTTGGAAGGGCGAACATCCACCGATGGCGATCGTGAACGATCCAAAGAAGAGTCCAGGACCAAAGTCCAAGGACTAGCTGTAGCGCAAGGTTGCGTTGACCTTCAGCAGTAGCGATCCTCCAAAGAGGAGTCTCTATAGGTGGTCCCTCTCGCGAATGAGAGAGGTGATCACTTCGCAGGAGAGACTCGCCTGAGACTATGCTTCGCCCTCGAAGGAAGAGAGACTCAGCAAGGGGGGAGTGTAGTCTAGGCGAAGACACCAACAGCAGTCGGTGTCTGTGAAGTGATTAAGATGCAGGGAGTTCATCCTCGGAAGGGGGAAATAACCTTTCCTCAAAGATGAAGAGCTGATCAGGTGTTGCCACGGGCGTACTTCTGAGAAAAGGGACGACGCCCATGAGGGCCGGTGAATCAGCAAGCTGACCTTCAGCAGTAGCGGTCGTACGAAGAGGAGTCTCTATAAGTGGCCCCTCTCGTGAACGAGAGAGGTGATCACTTTGCAGGAGAGACTTGCCTAAGGCTATACTCCACCCCCAAAAGAAGAGAACCTCAGCAAGGGGGGAGAGTAGTCTAGATGAAGGCAGCAACGGCAGTCTGAGACGATGAAGTGATTAAGATGTGGGAAGTTCTCCCTACGAAGGGAGAAACAACCTCACACCTAGGGAGGAAACTCTCCCTCGGAAGGGAAAGTTTCCAACCCCTGGTAGTCTGAAGTGCTGATCATTTTGTCACGGACGTACTTCTAAGAGAAGGGATGACGCCCATGATGACGTCCTCTGAGGGACGGCAGTGACAGCAGATTTCCCAGGCATGAACAGAACAGCTCTGCTTTGTCGGTACTCTT
Source organism: Palaemon carinicauda (assembly GCF_036898095.1). Classification (NCBI taxonomy): domain Eukaryota; kingdom Metazoa; phylum Arthropoda; class Malacostraca; order Decapoda; family Palaemonidae; genus Palaemon; species Palaemon carinicauda. The sequence continues at coordinate 66,627,453 of NC_090733.1, forward strand.
ACTCAAATGAAGAAAATCTGAATAGCTGAAGAGGACCACCGACATCCACGGGAGAAGGGGGAGCGGAGAGTAACTGTTGAAGATCCCACGTTCCTAAATTGTTCAGTGACTAGCCATCGCTAAGCAAACACACCAGCCTCAGTCATCTGGAAGCATTTTTAACATTAAAAAGTATATGTATATGTATGTGTATGTGTAAATGTGCATGTGTATATATGCATATGTATATGTATGTATGTATATATATATATGTATGTATGTATGTATGTATGTATGTATGTATATATATATATATATATATATATATATATATATATATATATATATATATATATATATGTATGTATATATATATATATATATATATATATATATATATATATATATATATATATATATATATATATATATATATATATATATATATATATATTTTATATATATATATATATATATATATATATATATATATATATATATATAAATATATATATAAATATATATATATAAAATGTTATTTTCCTTAGTAAAATAAATTTTTGAATATACTTACCCGATGATCATATAGCTGTCAGCTCTGCTGCCCGGCAGAAAAAACCTACGGGCGGAATACGCCAGCGATCGCTATACAGGTGGGGGTGTACATCAACAGCGCCATCTGTCAAGTAGGTACTCAAGTACTCGATGTCAACAAAGAACCAATTTTCTCCTTTGTCCACTGGGTCTCTATTGGGGAGGATGGGTGGGTCCTTTAATTTATGATCATCGGGTAAGTATATTCAAAAATTTATTTTACTAAGGAAAATAACATTTTTCAATATTAAACTTACCCGATGATCATATAGCTGATTCACACCCAGGGGGGTGGGTAGAGACCAGCATTACATGTTGACATTATATGAGCTAAGTATTCTGTATTTCATTTTAGCAGTTATTCAAAATAACAAACATAAAATAAATAAGTACCTGGTAAGGAAGTCGACTTGAACAATTACTCTGCCTTTTTAAGTACGTCTTCCTTACTGAGCCTCGCGATCCTCATAGGATGCTGAGCGACTCCTAGGAGCTGAAGTATGAAGGGTTGCAACCCATACTAAAGGTCCTCATCAAAACCTCTAATCTAGGCGCTTCTCAAGAAATGACTTTGACCACCCGCCAAATCAAGTAGGATGCGAAAGGCTTCTTAGCCTTCCGGACAACCCAAAACAATAATAAAACATTTCAAGAGACAGATTAAAAAGGTTATGGAATTAGGGAATTGTAGTGGTGGAGCCCTCACCACTACTGCACTCGTTGCTACGAATGGTCCCAGAGTGTAGCAGTTCTCGTAAAGAGACTGGACATTCTTAAGATAAAAGACGCGAACACTGATTTGCTTTTCCAATAGGTTGCGTTGAATATACTTTGCAGAGATCTATTTTGTTTAAAGGCCACGGAAGTTGCGACAGCTCTAACTTCGTGTGTCCTTACCTTCAGCAAAGCTTGGTCTTCCTCATTCAGATGGGAATGAGCTTCTCGTATTAACAGTCTGATAAAATAGGATAAAGAATTCTCTGACAAAGGCAAAGATGGATTCTTAACTGAACACCATAAAGCTTCAGACGGGCCTCGTAAAGGTTTTTAAATAGAACTTAAGAGCTCTTACAGGACATAATACTCTTTCTAGTTCATTTCAAACCATGCGATAAGTTTGGAATATCGAACGATATTGGTCAAGGCCGAGAAGGCAGCTCGTGTTTGGCTAGAAAACCAAGTTGTAGAACATGTAGCCGTTTCGGATGAGAATCCGATGTTCTTGCTGAAGGCATGAATCTCACTGACTCTTTTAGCTGTGGTTAAGCATATCAGGAAAAGAGTCTTAAAGGTGAGATCTTTCAGGGAGGCTGATTGAAGCGGTTCGAACCTGTCTGACATAAGGAATCTTAGTACCACGTCTAAATTCCAACCAGGTGTAACCAAACGACGCTCCTTCGTGGTCTCAAAAGACTTAAGGAGGTCTTGTAGATCTTTATTGTTGGAAAGATCTAAGCCTCTGTGACGGAAGACTGATGCCAACATGCTTCTGTAACCCTTGATAGTGGGAGCTGAAAGAGATCGTTCTTTCCTCAGATATAAGAGAAAGTCAGCTATTTGAGTTACAGAGGTACTGGTCGAGGATACGGATACTGACTTGCACCGGTTTCGGAAGATTTCCCACTTCGATTGGTAGATTCTAAGGGTGGATGTTCTCCTTGCTCTAGCAAACGCTCTGGTTGCCTCCTTCGAAAAGCCTCTGGCTCTCGAGAGTCTTTCGATAATGTGAAGGCAGTCAGACGAAGAGCGTGGAGGCCTTGGTGTACCTTCTTTACGCGTGGCTGACGTAGAAGGTCCACCCTTACGGGGAAGTGTTCTGGGAACGTCTACTAGCCATCGAAGTACCTCGGTGAGTTATTCTCTCGCGGGCCAGAGGGAAGCAACTAGCGTCAACCTTGTCCCTTCGTGAGAGGCGAACTTCTGCAGTACCTTGTTGACAATCTTGAACGGAGGGAATGCATATAGATCTAGATGTGACCAATCTAGTAGAAAGGCATCTATATGAACTACTGCTGGGTCCGGGATAGGTGAGCAAACTATTGGGAGCCTCTTGGTCATCGAGGTTGCGAAGAGATCTATGGTTGGCTGGCCCCAGGTGGCCCAAAGTCTCTTGCATACATCCTTGTGGAGGGTCCAATCTGTTGGAATTATTTGTCCCTTCCTACTGAGACAATCTGCTATGACATTCAAGTTGCCTTGGATGAACCTCGTTACTAGTGAAAAGTCTAGACCTGTTGACCAGGTGAGGAGGTCCCTTGCGATCTCGTACCATGTCAGAGAGTAGGTCCCTCCTTGCTTGGAGATGTACGTCAAAGCCGGGTGTTGTCCGAGTTCACCTCCACCACTTTGCCTTGAAGGAGAGACCTGAAGCTTTCCAGGTCAGACGTACTGCCAGTAGCTTCTTGCAGTTGAAATGCATTGTCCTTTGACTCGAGTTCCAAATCCCGAGCATTCCCTACCGCCTAATGTCGCACCACAGCCTACGTCCGATGCGTCCGAGAAGAGAACGTGGTTGGGAGTCTGAACAGACAGGGGAAGACCCTTTCTAAGGTTGATAAAGTCCTTTCACCAAGTCAGACCAGACTTAAACTTTCCGGAAATCGGGATCGAGACCGCTTCTAGCGTCTTGTCCTTTTTCCAGTGAAAAGCTAGATGATACAGAAGAGGACGGAGGTGTAGTCTTCCAAGTGACACAAAAGAACCACGGATGACCGTGTCCTTACCAGACTCATCCACAGCCTGACAGGGCAGCGTTCCTTCTTCAGCATCTTCTGGATGGATAGCAGGGCTGGGGGTTGATCGTCTAGTTCAGCAACGTCCTCATCAGAGGGTTCCTTATCCGAAACTGATGAGGAAACGGCAACGGAGTGGGCAACGTCTGACTCGCTGAATCCGGTCGCACTGGTGGATGCGTGACGGAGCCGGACGCAATATCATGGTACTGCTGCACAGTCTGTGAACTGTCAACCATGGGGACGCGA